>NC_088224.1:63231309-63368809 GCF_036934945.1 Oncorhynchus masou masou
GAGACGTGGTGTGATCATAACAACATACAGGAACTCAAGTCCTTCTGTTCACCTGACTTAGAATTCCTCACAATCAAATGTCGACCGCATTATCTACCAAGGGAATTCTCTTCGATTATAATCACAGCCGTATATATTCCCCCCCAAGCAGACACACCAATGGCCCTAAACAAACTTTATTTGACTCTATGTAAACTGGAAACCACATATCCTGAGGCTGCATTCATTGTAGCTGGGGATTTTAACAAGGATCATCTGAAAACAAGACTCCCTAAATTCTATCAGCATATCGATTGCGCAACCAGGGCTGATAAAACCGTGGATCATTGTTATTCTAACATCCATGACGCATATAAGGCGCATATAAGGCCCTTTGAAAAGGCCCTTTGATGGCAGCATTCGCGCAAAACTGAAAGCTCGAACCACTGCTTTTAACCAGGGCAAGATGACCGGAAACATGACCGAATACAAACAGTGTAGCTATTCCCTCCGCAAGGCAATCAAACAAGCTAAGCGTCAGTATAGAGACAAAGTAGAGTTGCAATTCAACGGCTCATACACAAGAGGTATGTGACAGGGTCAATCACGGATTACAAAAAGAAAACCAGCCCCGTCGTGGACCAGGATGTCTTGCTCCCAGACAGACTAAATAACTTCTGTGCTCGCTTTGAGGACAATACAGTGCCACTGACACGGCCCGCAACCAAAACCTGCGGAATCTCCTTCACTGCAACCGATGTGAGTAAAACATTTAAACGTGTTAACCTTCGCAAGGCTGCAGGCCCAGACGGCATCCCCAGCCGAGCCCCCAGAGCATGCGCAGACCACCTGGCTGGTGTGTTTACGGACATATTCAATCCATCCTTATCCCAGTCTGCTGTTCCCACATGTTCCCAAGAAAGCTAAGGTAACTGAGCTAAACGACTACCACCCCGTAGCACTCACTTCCATCATCATGAAGTGCTTTGAGAGACTAGTCAAGGACCATATCACCTCCACCCTACTTGACACCTTAGATCCACTCCAATTTGCTTACCGCCTCAATAGGTCCACAGACGACGCAATCGCAACCACACTGCACACTGCCCTAACCCATCTGGACAAGAGGAATACCTATGTGAGAATGCTGTTCATCGACTACAGCTCAGCATTTAACACCATAGTACCCTCCAAACTCGTCATTAAGCTCGAGACCCTAGGTCTCGACCCCGCCCTGTGCAACTGGGTACTGGACTTCCTGACGGGCCGCCCCCAGGTGGTGAGAGTAGGTAACAACATCTCCACTCTGCTGATCCTCAACACAGGGGCCCCACACGGGTGCGTTCTGAGCCCTTTCCTGTACTCCCTGTTCACCCACGACTGTGTGGCCACACACGCCTCCAACTCAATCATCAAGTTTGCGGACGACACTACAGCGGTAGGCTTGATTACCAACAACGACGAGACGGCCTTCAGGGAGGAGGTGAGGTGTCAGGAAAATAACCTCACACTCAACGTCAACAAAACAAAGGAGATGATTGTGGAATTCAGGAAACAGCAGAGGGAACACCCCCCTATCCAAATCGACGGGACAGAAATGGAGAGGGTAGTAAGTTTTAAGTAAGTTTTAAGGACCGAGAGACTGAAAAAAAGCTTCTATCTCAAGGTCATCAGACTGTTAAACCGCCACCACTAACATTGAATGGCTGCTGCCAACATACTGACTCAACTCCAGCCACTTTAATAATGGAATTGGATGGACATTAATGTAAAAAATGTATCACTAGCCACTTAAACAATGCCACTTAATATAATGTTTACATACCCTACATTACTCATCTCATATGTATACAGTGCCTTGCAAAAGTATTCGGCCCCCTTGAACTTTGCGACCTTTTGCCACATTTCAGGCTTCAAACATAAAGATATAAAACTGTATTTTTTTGTGAAGAATCAACAACAAGTGGGACACAATCATGAAATGGAACGACATTTATTGGATATTTCAAACTTTTTTAACAAATCAAAAACTGAAAAATTGGGCATGCAAAATTATTCAGCCCCTTTACTTTCAGTGCAGCAAACTCTCTCCAGAAGTTCAGTGAGGATCTCTGAATGATCCAATGTTGACCTAAATGACTAATGATGATAAATACAATCCACCTGTGTGTAATCAAGTCTCCGTATAAATGCACCTGCACTGTGATAGTCTCAGAGGTCCATTAAAAGCGCAGAGAGCATCATGAAGAACAAGGAACACACCAGGCAGGTCCGAGATACTGTTGTGAAGAAGTTTAAAGCTGGATTTGGATACAAAAAGATTTCCCATGCTTTAAACATCCCAAGGAGCACTGTGCAAGCGATAATATTGAAATGGAAGGAGTATCAGACCACTGCAAATCTACCAAGACCTGGCCGTCCCTCTAAACTTTCAGCTCATACAAGGAGAAGACTGATCAGAGATGCAGCCAAGAGGCCCATGATCACTCTGGATGAACTGCAGAGATCTACAGCTGAGGTGGGAGACTCTGTCCATAGGACAACAATCAGTCGTATATTGCACAAATCTGGCCTTTATGGAAGAGTGGCAAGAAGAAAGCCATTTCTTAAAGATATCCATAAAAAGTGTCATTTATTGTTTGCCACAAGCCACCTGGGAGACACACCAAACATATGGAAGAAGGTGCTCTGATCAGATGAAACCAAAATTGAACTTTTTGGCAACAATGCAAAACGTTATGTTTGGTGTAAAATCAACACAGCTCATCACCCTGAACACACCATCCCCACTGTCAAACATGGTGGTGGCAGCATCATGGTTTGGGCCTGCTTTTCTTCAGCAGGGACAGGGAAGATGGTTAAAATTGATGGGAAGATGGATGGAGCCAAATACAGGACCATTCTGGAAGAAAACCTGATGGAGTCTGCAAAAGACCTGAGACTGGGACGGAGATTTGTCTTCCAACAAGACAATGATCCAAAACATAAAGCAAAATCTACAATGGAATGGTTCAAAAATAAACAGTTAGAATGGCCAAGTCAAAGTCCAGACCTGAATCCAATCGAGAATCTGTGGAAAGAACTGAAAACTGCTGTTCACAAATGCTCTCCATCCAACCTCACTGAGCTCGAGCTGTTTTGCAAGGAGGAAGGTGAAAAAAATTCAGTCTCTTGATGTGCAAAACTGATAGAGACATACCCCAAGCGACTTACAGCTGTAATCGCAGCAAAAGGTGGCGCTACAAAGTATTAACTTAAGGGGGCTGAATACTTTTGCACGCCCAATTTTTCAGTTTTTGATTTGTTAAAAAAGTTTGAAATATCCAATAAATGTCGTTCCACTTCATGATTGTGTCCCACTTGTTGTTGATTCTTTACAAAAAAATACAGTTTTATATCTTTATGTTTGAAGCCTGAAATGAGGCAAAAGGTCGCAAAATTCAAGGGGGCCGAATATTTCGCAAGGCACTGTATATACTGTACTCTATATCATCTACTGCATCTTACCATCTTTATGTAATACATGTATCACTAGCCACTTTAAACTATGCCACTTTATGTTTATATACCCTACATTACTCATCTCATATGTATATACTGTACTCGATACCATCTACTGCATCTTGCCTATGCCGTTCTGTACCATCACTCATTCATATATCTTTATGTACATATTCTTTATCCCTTTACACTTGTGTGTATAAGGTAGTAGTTTTGGAATTGTTAGGTTAGATTACTCGTTGGATATTACTGCATTGTCGGAACTAGAAGCACAAGCATTTCGCTACTCTCACATTAACATCTGCTAACCATGTGATGTAATGCTGTGATAGTGGTATTGGTTCTCATACAGCAGAAATCTCTAACACACTATGGGTTCATTCCTGGTCATGCTGCCAGTCTCTCTGAGGAGGCAGTGTGTTGCCCTTTTAAGTCTTGGCTCAGATTCCTGTAGCTTCGTGTTGAGGCTCCCATTGTATTCTCAGGTCAAACACGCACACACACACCTCCTCACATGTGACTCTCAGAGTTATTGTCCTGGCCAAATCCACTCTCCCAAACAGCCCCTTCAACACCCCTCCACTCATCTCTCTCACCTCCTCCCTCTCTCCTCCCTCTCCCCTGCTGCGGTCTGTTCAGAGTAACAGGGCCAGCCTGACTGTTACCTGTGTTTGAACGGTACCAGGGCTCAGAGGTCAAGTCCCTTATCAGGAGAGGAATGCACCGCTGCATAAACCAGCAGGTCTCACGCCTCAGGTAGCAGACACGGAGAGGGTGCAAAAACACACACACACACACACATACACATACACACACACACACACACACACACACACACACACACACACACACACACACATACACATACACATACACATACACATACACACACACATACACATACACATACACACACACACACACACACACACACACACACACACACACATACGCATACACGCACACACCGTTTTGACATAAGATATCTGAAGGGTTGTTTATGGAGAAACTGTAGATACTCAAGGTCTCTTGTAAGTCCATAGGACAACGACTTGGGATGAAGGCTGATGAAAACACAAGGGTTTACCTAAGATCTTTGCACTGCAAAATAGTGTTTTCAAGTAACTAAGCACCATAAAGTTGAAGAACACACTCACACGCATTCACAGTGGACATACTGACTTGTGTGTTTATGTGTGAGGTCAGCGTTCACGCCTGGAAAACTCGTCATAGTGAGTCCGTCCTCTTTGCTGACCCAATAACACTACCACACAGATTGAAACTGCATTACACACAAGCTGTCGTAATCTTTCTCTCACACATATACTCACTTTGTCTCTTTCTCTTTCACCCACACCAACAACTTTTTATTTTAAAGCGTTTCCATATTCTCGCTGTATTTTTTGCCGTTTTTGTTTCTTTTCTGTCCGACACGCAAACACTCTCCCTCACACCCTCGTGCTCATGGGATCTGGCCTGTGTGGGTGAACACACACTCTCCCTCACACCCTCGTGCTCATGGGATCTGGCCTGTGTGGTGTGCTCATGGGATCTGGCCTGTGTGGGTGAACACACACTCTCCCTCACACCCTCGTGCTCATGGGATCTGGCCTGTGTGGGTGAACACACACTCTCCCTCACACCCTCGTGCTCATGGGATCTGGCCTGTGTGGGTGAACACACACTCTCCCTCACACCCTCGTGCTCATGGGATCTGGCCTGTGTGGGGAACACACACTCTCCCTCACACCCTCGTGCTCATGGGATCTGGCCTGTGTGGGTGAACACACACTCTCCCTCACACCCTCGTGCTCATGGGATCTGGCCTGTGTGGGTGAACACACACTCTCCCTCACACCCTCGTGCTCATGGGATCTGGCCTGTGTGGGTGAACACAGGCTCTCCCTCACACCCTCGTGCTCATGGGATCTGGCCTGTGTGGGTGAACACACTCTCTCCCTCACACCCTCGTGCTCATGGGATCTGGCCTGTGTGGGTGAACACACACTCTCCCTCACACCCTCGTGCTCATGGGATCTGGCCTGTGTGGGTGAACACACACTCTCCCTCACACCCTCGTGCTCACGGGTTCAGGCCTGTGTGAGTGAACACACGCTCCCTCACACCCTCGTGCTCATGGGATCTGGCCTGTGTGGGTGAACACACACTCTCCCTCACACCCTCGTGCTCATGGGATCTGGCCTGTGTGGGTGAACACACACTCTCCCTCACACCCTCGCGCTCACGGGATCTGGCCTGTGTGGGTGAACACACACTCTCCCTCACACCCTCGTGCTCATGGGATCTGGCCTGTGTGGGTGAACAAACACTCTCCCTCACACCCTCGTGCTCACGGGATCTGGCCTGTGTGGGTGAACACACACTCTCCCTCACACCCTCGTGCTCACGGGATCTGGCCTGTGTGGGCGAACACACACTCTCCCTCACACCCTCGTGCTCATGGGATCTGGCCTGTGTGGGTGAACACACACTCTCCCTCACACCCTCGTGCTCACGGGATCTGGCCTGTGTGGGTGAACACACACTCTCCCTCACACCCTCGTGCTCATGGGATCTGGCCTGTGTGGGTGAACACACACTCTCCCTCACACCCTCGTGCTCACGGGATCTGGCCTGTGTGGGTGAACACACGCTCTCCCTCACACCCTCGTGCTCATGGGATCTGGCCTGTGTGGGTGAACACACGCTCTCCCTCACACCCTCGTGCTCACGGGATCTGGCCTGTGTGGGTGAACACACACTCTCCCTCACACCCTCGTGCTCACAGGATCTGGCCTGTGTGGGTGAACACACGCTCTCCCTCACACCCTCGTGCTCACGGGATCTGGCCTGTGTGGGTGAACACACACTCTCCCTCACACCCTCGTGCTCACGGGATCTGGCCTGTGTGGGTGAACACACGCTCTCCCTCACACCCTCGTGCTCACGGGATCTGGCCTGTGTGGGTGAACACACGCTCTCCCTCACACCCTCGTGCTCACGGGATCTGGCCTGTGTGGGTGAACACACACTCTCCCTCACACCCTCGTGCTCATGGGATCTGGCCTGTGTGGGTGAACACACGCTCTCCCTCACACCCTCGTGCTCATGGGATCTGGCCTGTGTGGGTGAACGCACGCTCTCCCTCACACCCTCGTGCTCACGGGATCTGGCCTGTGTGGGTGAACACACGCTCTCCCTCACACCCTCGTGCTCACGGGATCTGGCCTGTGTGGGTGAACTCACGCTCTCCCTCACACCCTCGTGCTCACGGGATCTGGCCTGTGTGGGTGAACACACGCTCTCCCTCACACCCTCGTGCTCACGGGATCTCGCCTGTGTGGGTGAACACACACTCTCCCTCACACCCTCGTGCTCACGGGATCTGGCCTGTGTGGGTGAACACACGCTCTCCCTCACACCCTCGTGCTCACGGGATCTGGCCTGTGTGGGTGAACACACGCTCTCCCTCACACCCTCGTGCTCACGGGATCTGGCCTGTGTGGGTGAACACACGCTCTCCCTCACACCCTGGTACTCACGGGATCTGGCCTGCGTGGGTGAACACACGCTCTCCCTCACACCCTCGTGCTCATGGGATCTGGCCTGTGTGGGTGAACACACGCTCTCCCTCACACCCTCGTGCTCACGAGATCTGGCCTGTGTGGGTGAACACACGCTCCCTCACACCCTCGTGCTCACGGGTTCAGGCCTGTGTGAGTGAACACACGCTCCCTCACACCCTCGTGCTCACGGGTTCAGGCCTGTGTGGGTGATCACACGCTCCCTCACACTCTCGTGCTCACGGAATCTGGCCTGTGTGGGTGAACACGCGCTCCCTCACACCCTCGTGCTCATGGGATCTGGCCTGTGTGGATGAACACGCGCTCCCTCACACCCTCGTGCTCACGGGATCTGGCCTGTGTGGGTGAATAGGCGGTCCCTCACACCCTCGTGCTCACGGGATCTGGCCTGTGTGGCTGAACAGGTGGTCCCTCACACCCTCGTGCTCACGGGATCTGGCCTGTGTGGCTGAACAGGTGGTCCCTCACACCCTCATGCTCACTGGATCTGGCCTGTGTGGCTGAACAGGTGGTCCCTCACACCCTCGTGCTCACGGGATCTGGCCTGTGTGGGTGAACACGCGCTCCCTCACACCCTCGTGCTCACGGGATCTGGCCTGTGTGGGTGAACACGCGCTCCCTCACACCCTCGTGCTCACGGGATCTGGCCTGTGTGGGTGAACAGGTGGTTCCTCAGTCCATGGTGCGAGGTCAATGGCAAACCCTCCTCTCCTCCAATGAAAGGCCTCCATTGTTCAGAGTGAGGGATCGCTGTGGCGGAAGACTGAGGGAAAGGAGGAAAGAGGGACAGGAGAGGATGGTAGAGACGCGGGGGAGGAGAAGAACATGTCTTATCAATGAGGGTTTTCACAAGAGAAAATTGCTTCTGAAATTTGAGGAAAAACACAATTCGGCACAGTGGCGTTTCTCAAAATCTAATTTAGGAGCTGCAGCACTTTTCACAGTTCCAGGAAATGAAGTAATTTATCAGAACCTTGTTGACTGGGACGCATATGACTCTCTGATACATACACATACACACACACACAATGTCAAACACTTTGGAGCGGAGGCTTGGCACACAAGGAATTGTGGTAATAACACAGGGAATGTTTGTTGGGAGGAGAAGGAGAAGAAAGCTCTGTGACAAATCTTAAATGAATGGCATGACTCTTTTGGCGGGGAAAGGAGTTAAAGTTAAAGGGAGAGAGATGGGTCCATTTGCTACCCCCACAGTCACAGACATCTATGTGGCGTACTCGCCACCTCTCTGAAGGGTTTGTGATGCTGCCCATGATGAGATCTAAACCCTTTCTCTCTCACACCTCCATCCAGCAGCCCTTTCATAAGTTAGCTTGTTAGTTAGGAGGCTTAACGTGAAGGAAGGTAGTCCTGTTGGAAGGCAGGTGTGAAATATAGAGGGGTTCTGCTATGGTAGATGTGTTAGGTAGAGGATAATGGTTGTTTTGGGTTCTGCCTAAAAGCGTCCGCATGCTTCCCATCCGAAACAGTTTGTGCATATATTATGAGGTATATTGTGATGTGTTTGTTAGTTTTGATATTCTGCAAGTGTTTTTTCGGCAGTAGAGATTCTTCAATTAAGTGCAATCATTTCCATCATAATGGAGAATGTTCCTTCAAATGAGCACTAAGACAGCGTTGAATGAGACGAATCGTTTTCATGCACATTTTTTTCACTTGAGAAATACTGCATTCTAACATCTTAGTTAGATGTCAAATAACACGACAAAGACATCCTCGGCATGAACGTCAAAATGAATGACAGATTTCATGAGTCATCTTCGTTTAATTCTGACTATCTTGTGGAAGTGTATATACTGGCTACCACATCTCAAGAGGGACAAACAGTACTCTTGCCTCTTTTTTATCATTTTTCAAACAAAGGTCTTTTAAGGGAGTATGTGAGGCACAGATGTTCACTTTGCCTAGACGAGTTCTGCTAGGAGCCAACCGAACTTAGTATGCAGAAGACTGTAGGGGCGTTTTAGAAGCAATTTGGGTCTGTTTACAATAATACACCTAATAAGAATGGTGATGAATGTAGGAATGCAGGCTAACCCTATGCAAACACAACACACTCACACACCCACTAAACCACACACATACTGCCACTTCACCCCAAACATTCCAACCTGACATTCCAATACAAAGACCACCTACCACTTAACATAAGTACCCCCACCACCCATGAGGCTAACATAACAATGGCTACTGTCACTAACCCCCCTCTGTTGTGACACAAGTGTCCTTGTCTGTTATTATGGTAATTACAACAACAAAAACTCAGCAGCGCCACTACTCAGCACTGACACCTGCTGGGCAGATAGGGAACCGCAGACACTCAGTGTTATAATATGACACTGTGTAGTGTACAGGGAGTTAGAAGGTGTGTAGTGTACAGGGAGTTAGAAGGTGTGTGTGTGTGTGTGTGTGTGTGTGTGTGTGTGTGTGTGTGTGTGTGTGTGTGTGTGTGTGTGTGTGTGTGTGTGTGTGTGTGTGTGTGTGTGTGTGTGTGTGTGTGTGTGTGTGTGTGTGTGTGTGTGTGATTGTTAGTGTCTGAGGAGTGGTAGAGTGATGCTGTTAAATGTCATCATCTTGCCTCACCCTGTACCCCTCATAACACTCTCTTCTCTCACTCAGTCACAGACACGCACACACACACATGCAAACACTCTTCTGTGCCAAGCCCCCTCTTGTGGGTGCCAGTGTGTCCTGGCAGTGCCAACAGTAGCTGTGTCTCCAGGGCTCTCTGGTGTGGAGAGGGATTATGGTAATGTTGCGATGGGAGGGAGGGAGGTGTGGGAAGGGCTGAGAGATAAAGGAAGAGAAGGGGTGAGTTAGTGGAAGAGAGATAGAAGTTAGGAGAATTTGAAAGAGGTTGAGGACAGAGTTAAAGAGAAGGATAACACTCAAGGCTTCTGCCATCTTCTCCTTTGCTCTTATTCCCCTCACCTCCTTCCCCCTCTCCTCCAAAGCCTTCTCTAAAGGCTTTCCTCTCTCTTTCTCTAAACCTCTTGCCTCTCCCCTCTCCTCCAAAGCCTTCTCTAAAGGCTTTCCTCTCTCTTTCTCTAAACCTCTCGCCTCTCCCCTGTCCTCCAAAGCCTTCTCTAAAGGCTTTCCTCTCTCTTTCTCTAAACCTCTCGCCTCTCCCCTCTCCTCCAAAGCCTTCTCTAAAGGCTTTCCTCTCTCTTTCTCTAAACCTCTCGCCTCTCCCCTCTCCTCCAAAGCCTTCTCTAAAGGCTTTCCTCTCTCTTTCTCTAAACCTCTCGCCTCTCCCCTGTCCTCCAAAGCCTTCTCTAAAGGCTTTCCTCTCTCTTTCTCTAAACCTCTCGCCTCTCCCCTCTCCTCCAAAGCCTTCTCTAAAGACTTTCCTCTCTCTTTCTCTAAACCTCTCGCCTCTCCCCTCTCCTCCAAAGCCTTCTCTAAAGGCTTTCCTCTCTCTTTCTCTAAACCTCTCGCCTCTCCCCTGTCCTCCAAAGCCTTCTCTAAAGGCTTTCCTCTCTCTTTCTCTAAACCTCTCGCCTCTCCCCTGTCCTCCAAAGCCTTCTCTAAAGGCTTTCCTCTCTCTTTCTCTAAACCTCTCGCCTCTCCCCTCTCCTCCAAAGCCTTCTCTAAAGGCTTTCCTCTCTCTTTCTCTAAACCTCTCCCCTGTCCTCCAAAGCCTTCTCTAAAGGCTTTCCTCTCTCTTTCTCTAAACCTCTCGCCTCTCCCCTGTCCTCCAAAGCCTTCTCTAAAGGCTTTCCTCTCTCTTTCTCTAAACCTCTCGCCTCTCCCCTGTCCTCCAAAGCCTTCTCTAAAGGCTTTCCTCTCTCTTTCTCTAAACCTCTCGCCTCTCCCCTCTCCTCCAAAGCCTTCTCTAAAGACTTTCCTCTCTCTTTCTCTAAACCTCTCCCCTGTCCTCCAAAGCCTTCTCTAAAGACTTTCCTCTCTCTTTCTCTAAACCTCTCGCCTCTCCCCTCTCCTCCAAAGCCTTCTCTAAAGACTTTCCTCTCTCTTTCTCTAAACCTCTCGCCTCTCCCCTCTCCTCCAAAGCCTTCTCTAAAGGCTTTCCTCTCTCTTTCTCTAAACCTCTCGCCTCTCCCCTGTCCTGTTTTCTGAAAGGCTTTCCTCTCTCTTTCTCTAAACCTCTCGCCTCTCCCCTCTCCTCCAAAGCCTTCTCTAAAGACTTTCCTCTCTCTTTCTCTAAACCTCTCGCCTCTCCCTGTCCTGTTTTCTGAAAGGCTTTCCTCTCTCTTTCTCTAAACCTCTCGCCTCTCCCCTCTCCTCCAAAGCCTTCTCTAAAGACTTTCCTCTCTCTTTCTCTAAACCTCTCGCCTCTCCCCTGTCCTCCAAAGCCTTCTCTAAAGGCTTTCCTCTCTCTTTCTCTAAACCTCTCGCCTCTCCCCTGTCCTCCAAAGCCTTCTCTAAAGGCTTTCCTCTCTCTTTCTCTAAACCTCTCGCCTCTCCCCTGTCCTCCAAAGCCTTCTCTAAAGGCTTTCCTCTCTCTTTCTCTAAACCTCTCGCCTCTCCCCTGTCCTGTTTTCTGAAAGGCTTTCCTCTCTCTTTCTCTAAACCTCTCGCCTCTCCCCTGTCCTGTTTTCTGAAAGGCTTTCCTCTCTCTTTCTCTAAACCTCTCGCCTCTCCCCTGTCCTGTTTTCTGAAAGGCTTTCCTCTCTCTTTCTCTAAACCTCTCGCCTCTCCCCTGTCCTGTTTTCTGAAAGGCCTGCTCTTTGTGTGTGTATGTGTGTGTGTGTATGTGTGTGTGTGTGTGTGTGTGTGTGTGTGTGTGTGTGTGTGTGTGTGTGTGTGTGTGTGTGTGTGTGTGTGTGTGTGTGTGTGTGTGTGTGTGTGTGTGTGTGTGTGTGTGTGTGTGAGCACTGAAAGGGTTTTTTCTTCCTCCGTCTGGGCCTTTAGAGAGGGTCAATATTTCCCCCCCAAACACTCCTCGTCCTGGAGGACTCCCAACCCCCCCGGCACCAAAACATACTGCGCTGTATCTGACTCTGGTACCCATTTGACTTCCCAGCACCACCTGTAACAACAACAGTCAAACAGTCCTGTTGAACAGTCTAAACTCTCACACTGTGTTGTCTGTCTACTGATAGGCCTGGTTACTGTGGCTGATAACCCAGCCCAGGGAGTTTGAGAGAAAGCCTGTCTCTACAACGCTCTTCTCAGGCGGGTGCACGGTGACATTCACAAGGTTTCCATGTGATTGACACCAATCTATTCACTCCATTCAAGCCATATGGGCCGTCCTCCCCTCACCAGCCACCTGTGGTGCCATTAGCACATATGAGTGTTCCTCCGGGTGTGAGTGTGTTAAGTGCTGCCAAGGCTGACTGGGTCAGAAGTGGGAATTCCTACTGGAAAACAGGCCCAGGAGGCAGGAATGCTTATAGTGCTATTAGACAGGGACGCTCAGTGGTTTAGGAATGTGTGTGTTTGACTGCATGAGTGGAGAGAGTGACCAGTGAAAATGTGTTGGACTTTCTCTCATACATCTGCACCACCTAGTGGTGAATATTATAGTATTACTGGTGTCTCGAGCTCTCCACGTGTTTTACAGTCTTTGTCAGTTCCCCTCCTCACCACAAGGTTACTGCTAAACAAATGGGGAAGTCTTCAGCTCTATTATTAGAACCTTAACCCTCTGCCTCTCCCCTCCAGGCCCAAAAGAATGAGAGGGAGTCCATCCGGCAGAAGCTGGCCCTGGGTAGTTTCTTTGACGATGGGCCGGGTATCTATACCAGCTGCAGCAAGAGTGGCAAGCCCAGTCTGTCCTCACGGTAAGAGACATGTATCATCAGCTGTACATCAATCCCACAAAGTCAACAACACACAGCTGACTGAAGATGGGGCGGCCGGGCGTTGAATATGTTTCAGCCGTAACAAGGACTCTTAACAATGTGATGAAACTTTGTTACTCCTTGCTGAAACAAGAAAATGAGTCTCCGGTTGACTAGTCAATGCCCCCACAATGCAGCAGCAGCAGACATAGAATTAGAATGAATAGAACGGGCTTGGAAGCTCTCACCTTGACTGGTAAACTTCATGGGTACACTCGCAATGGCTGCCTGGTATTGTGATGCAATCATTTCCATGGTAATGTAGAATGTTCATTCAAATGATGTTAGCTGATGTGGCTCATGTAATGGAATGTATTTTTTGTAATGTCAGTTGAATCAACAAGTCACAGCACATATTTTAGCACATATTTTACTTCCTGCATTGCTCCTATGGGAACACTCGCAATGGCCACTAGTGGCGTAGTCCTGAGTGGCGCAGCGGTCTAAGACACTGCATCTCAGTGCACGAGATGTCACTACAGTCCCTGGTTTGAATCCAGGCCATATCACATCCGGCTGTGATTGGGAGTCCCATAGAGCAGCAAACAAATGGCCCGGCATTGTCCAGGTTTGGCAGGCCATCATTGTAAATAGGAATTTGATCTTAACTGACTTGCCTCGTTAAATAAAGGTTTAAAAAAAATCCATTATGCTATCATTGACTTGAATGGGGATGCCCGTTCTATTTATTCTATTTCTATAACAGCACTTGCATTCAGGAGAGGAGGAGAAGAGAAAATTATGCATAAAACATTTTTTGGGACATTCAAACAGTTATTATGGTAACCACCTCATTTGGCTGGCCAATTACCTTCATCCAAAATTCCATGACCATCACAGCCCCGCACGCACGCACGCACACGCACACGCACACGCACACACACACACACACACACACACACACACACACACACACACACACACACA
Organism: Oncorhynchus masou masou; assembly: GCF_036934945.1. Lineage (NCBI taxonomy): Eukaryota > Metazoa > Chordata > Actinopteri > Salmoniformes > Salmonidae > Oncorhynchus > Oncorhynchus masou. The sequence goes on from NC_088224.1 coordinate 63,245,129, forward strand.
CACACACACACACACACACACACACACACACACACATAAAAACACACAGATACAGACACAGATCAGTTTCACCCTCAGTCCCAGTCCCTGTTCTTGAGAAACAATGACATCACTCTCGTTATGTGTGTGGGCACTGTCACTAGAGTGAAATTGCAGGTTACTGGACATTACTCTAACAGAGTCAGATTTGACCTTTTCTTAATGCCTGTAAAAGTGTCCATCTCCTGGAACTCTGTAGGGCCGTCTCCCCAACACAGACTCCTGCTCTCTCCCTCTGATACCTCTGTTGATTGTTGAGAGTAAGGGACTTTTCCTCTCTCTTTCTCTGCATCCCGGCACTGTGGATCTCACTTCCCAAAATGACCTCCTACACACAACCTCAACCTTACTGGAACCAGTATTCCAGGATACATACATTCATACAGTCATACACACAAAGGCACTCACAATGTTAATGAATCTGAAACTATGCTATATGAAAATTAGATCTCACCAAAGAAACTCTTATGGGGTGAACTCACTGGTTATACTGCTGGATAAGTCAGGTACTTCCATGAACTAGTTCGAAGGATCGTTTTGATGCTCCTTCCTCTGAAACTACCAATCAATTACTCTGGTCTGACTAAATCTGGACCGATTGGGTGTGTAATCGATCAGGTTTTCTCTACATGTGTTTGAAACTACTGCTTCAAATAAGCCGATTAATGATCAAAAAGGGTTTGATCCAGATCTTACAGGACTCGGGTCTTCTGAGGTATAGAGAGCCGTCGGAGTCTAGCTGTTTGAATGGAACCTTCACCCTGGATGGATCGATCCCAAGTTAGAGCAGGAGAGGGAGGAATTTAATAATGCTATGGAAGGCTAGTCGCTATTACAGTCCTATCACAGACACTCTGAGACCTCGGTGGAGAGTTGGAGGAGGGTTTGGCCTTAGTGGAAAACTAGATGAGACTGTTATTGAATTTCTTTCTCACCAGCGGTGCCTAGGTGCATGTTATCTGGGTCAAAAAAACCCTACAAGCAATTATTGGTGAGCGAACTTTCCTTAGTCCATAGAACATTCCTTAGCCCAGAGTAATGATGCATCCTCTCCCCCCTCTCTCTTTCTCCTCTTTCCTCTCTCTCTCTCTTCCTCCCCCTCTCTCTCCCTCCTCTTTCCTCCTCTCTCTCCTCTCTCCTCTCTCTCTCTTCCTCCCCCTCTCTCTCCCTCCTCTTTCCTCCTCTCTCTCCTCTCTCCTCTCTCTCTCTTCCTCCCCCTCTCCCTCCCCCTCTCTCCCTCTTCTTTCCTCCTCTCTCTCCTCTCTCCTCTCTCTCTCTCTCTCCCTCCCCCTCTCCCTCCCCCTCTCTCCCTCCTCTTTTCTCCTCTCTCTCCCTCTCTCCCTTTCCCTCTCTCTCTTCCTCCCCCCTCTCCCTCCTCCCCCCTCTCTCCCTCCTCTTTCCTCCTCTCTCTCCCTCTCTCCCTCTCTCTCTCTCTCTCTCTCTCTTCCTCCCCCTCTCCCTCCCCCTCTCTCTCCCCCTCTCTCTCCCTCCTCTTTCCTCCTCTTTCCTCTCTTCTCTCTCCTTCCTCCTCTCTCCTCCCTCCTCTCCTCCTCTCTCCTCTCTCTCTCTCTTCCTCCCCTCTCCCTCCCCCTCGCTCTCCCTCCTCTTTCCTCCCTCTCCTCTCTCTCTCTTCCTCCCCCTCGCTCTCCCTCCTCTTTCCTCCTCTCTCTCCTCTCTCCTCTCTCTCCTCCCTCCTCTCCTCCTCTCTCTCCTCTCCTCATCTCTCTCCTCTCTCCTCCCTCCTCTCTCTCCTCCCTCTTCTCCTCCTCTCTCTCCTCTCTCCTCTCTCTCCTCCCTCCTCTCCTCCTCTCTCTCCTCTCTTCTCTCCTCCCTCCTCTCTCTCCTCCCTCCTCCCTCCTCTCCTCCTCTCTCTCCTCTCTCCTCTCTCCAGGCTGCAGAGTGGGATGAATCTGCAGATCTGTTTTGTCAACGACAGCGGCAGCGACAAGGACAGCGATGCAGACGACAGCAAGACAGAAACCAGTCTGGACACACCGCTGTCCCCCATGGTACAGACTGACCACACACACGTTCATATTTCTGTGTTAATGTGTTTCTCTCACTGTTGGGGATTCACACACAAAGTTTGCTATATGAGTCAGAAAGATAGCTCTCAGTAGGACTTGTGTGGAAGAATGACAGAGTACGAGAGAGAGGGAAAGGTAGAATGAGAGAGAAATATAAATTCTTCGAGAGATCTACTGTGTGACTCGTGTACTCGAGATAGCACACTCAGTAAGATTGTGACAGAATGCGAGCGAGGGACAACGACAGGGACAGATTCGGTATGAATCAGAGCGATAGCCCTGGGTTAAGCGTGTGGGGGAGAGTGAATGGCCATGCTCACGTTTTCTGGCCCGTTAACCAATACACCGGCAGCAAATGAGGGTTGAATATGAACACGCTGTCTGAAGGACATGGATGAGTGGCCACGGGCTGTCTGACAGACACAGCTAATAGAGAGAAGGAGAGGGAGTGAGGGAGATAATCCCAGTATTTATAACCAGCTGTTATAGCTCTGAGCTGTTTCCCTGTCTGACTGACCTCTGTGTTCAGTGAATGACCTACCAATGACAACACAAGAAGAACGAAGACCCAACGGGAATAAACCACTAACGTTTCCTTATTTCCCATTCTTCTGTCTCCACTCTCTCCACGTCCCTGGCCCCCAGTCGAAGCAGAGTTCGTCCTACTCTGACCGGGACACTACGGAGGAAGACAGTGAGTCTCTGGAGGACATGGACTTTCTGAGCAGACAGAAGAAGTTGCAGGCCGAGGCTAAGCTAGCCCTGGCGATGGCCAAACCCATGGCCAAGATGCAGGTGGAGGTGGAAAAGCAGAACCGCAAGAAGTCCCCTGTGGCAGACCTGGTCAGTACCGTCGCTATAGGCAACGGGCCTGGAACCTCAGCCTCTAGTCAGAGTTTCTGAACCCAGGTCTTTTCAGAGCAAACCATCCACACGGGTCTTCTTTAACATTGTGATGAAGTCACCTAGTAGACATCACCCCCCCCCCTTCTCTGCCCCGTTGGCGACCATAGCCATGATTTTTTAAACATTCTTATCTGCATCAGTGCCCCCCCAAGCACACATACACACAAGGTCCCCCACACACACACAGATACACACACACACACACAAAGTTCCCCCCCCACACACACACACAGATACACACACACACACACACACACCAATATCTCCACCTGGGCAGAAGACGTTACTTATTCAGTAAAGAGGGGGTGCTTGGGTTGGTGCGATCTATTATTAATATCCCAGAATGGACTGGGTAACGTGTTTGGGGATGGAGTCGTGCCCAGCAGTCAGAAGAGATGAGTGTCATATCTGAGGCCCTGTCACTCAGCTAACACACTGGTGTACTGAACACAGGGGCAGATGAGGCCCTGACACTCAGCTAACACACTGGTGTACTCAACACAGGGGCAGATGAGGCCCTGTCACTCAGCTAACACACTGGTGTACTGAACACAGGGGCAGATTAGGCCCTGTCACTAAGCTAACACACTGGTGTACTGAACACAGGGGCAGATGAGGCCATGTTGCTAAGCTAACACACTGGTGTACTGAGCACAGGGGCAGATGAGGCCATGTTGCTAAGCTAACACACTGGTGTACTGAACACAGGGGCAGATGAGGCCATGTTGCTAAGCTAACACACTGGTGTACTGAACACAGGGGCAGATGAGGCCATGTTGCTAAGCTAACACACTGGTGTACTGAGCACAGGGGCAGATGAGGCCCTGACACTCAGCTAACACACTGGTGTACTCAACACAGGGGCAGATGAGGCCCTGTCACTCAGCTAACACACTGGTGTACTGAACACAGGGGCAGATGAGGCCCTGTCACTCAGCTAACACACTGGTGTACTCAACACAGGGGCAGATGAGGCCCTGTCACTCAGCTAACACACTGGTGTACTGAACACAGGGGCAGATTAGGCCCTGTCACTAAGCTAACACACTGGTGTACTGAACACAGGGGCAGATGAGGCCATGTTGCTAAGCTAACACACTGGTGTACTGAGCACAGGGGCAGATGAGGCCATGTTGCTAAGCTAACACACTGGTGTACTGAACACAGGGGCAGATGAGGCCATGTTGCTAAGCTAACACACTGGTGTACTGAGCACAGGGGCAGATGAGGCCATGTTGCTAAGCTAACACACTGGTGTACTGAGCACAGGGGCAGATGAGGCCATGTTGCTAAGCTAACACACTGGTGTACTGAACACAGGCGCAGATGAGGCCATGTTGCTAAGCTAACACACTGGTGTACTGAGCACAGGGGCAGATGAGGCCATGTTGCTAAGCTAACACACTGGTGTACTGAACACAGGCGCAGATGAGGCCATGTTGCTAAGCTAACACACTGGTGTACTGAACACAGGGGCAGATGAGGCCATGTTGCTAAGCTAACACACTGGTGTACTGAGCACAGGGGCAGATGAGGCCATGTTGCTAAGCTAACACACTGGTGTACTGAACACAGGGGCAGATGAGGCCATGTTGCTAAGCTAACACACTGGTGTACTGAACACAGGCGCAGATGAGGCCATGTTGCTAAGCTAACACACTGGTGTACTCAACACAGGCGCAGATGAGGCCATGTTGCTAAGCTAACACACTGGTGTACTGAGCACAGGGGCAGATGAGGCCATGTTGCTAAGCTAACACACTGGTGTACTGAACACAGGGGCAGATGAGGCCCTGTCACTCAGCTAACACACTGGTGTACTGAACACAGGGGCAGATGAGGCCCTGTCACTCAGCTAACACACTGGTGTACTCAACACAGGGGCAGATGAGGCCCTGTCACTCAGCTAACACACTGGTGTACTGAACACAGGGGCAGATTAGGCCGTCACTAAGCTAACACACTGGTGTACTGAACACAGGGGCAGATGAGGCCATGTTGCTAAGCTAACACACTGGTGTACTGAGCACAGGCGCAGATGAGGCCATGTTGCTAAGCTAACACACTGGTGTACTGAACACAGGGGCAGATGAGGCCATGTTGCTAAGCTAACACACTGGTGTACTGAACACAGGGGCAGATGAGGCCATGTTGCTAAGCTAACACACTGGTGTACTGAGCACAGGGGCAGATGAGGCCATGTTGCTAAGCTAACACACTGGTGTACTGAACACAGGGGCAGATGAGGCCATGTTGCTAAGCTAACACACTGGTGTACTGAACACAGGGGCAGATGAGGCCATGTTGCTAAGCTAACACACTGGTGTACCTAACACAGGCGCAGATGAGGCCATGTTGCTAAGCTAACACACTGGTGTACTGAGCACAGGGGCAGATGAGGCCATGTTGCTAAGCTAACACACTGGTGTACTGAACACAGGGGCAGATGAGGCCCTGTCACTCAGCTAACACACTGGTGTACTCAACACAGGGGCAGATGAGGCCCTGTCACTCAGCTAACACACTGGTGTACTGAACACAGGGGCAGATTAGGCCCTGTCACTAAGCTAACACACTGGTGTACTGAACACAGGGGCAGATGAGGCCATGTTGCTAAGCTAACACACTGGTGTACTGAGCACAGGCGCAGATGAGGCCATGTTGCTAAGCTAACACACTGGTGTACTGAACACAGGGGCAGATGAGGCCATGTTGCTAAGCTAACACACTGGTGTACTGAACACAGGGGCAGATGAGGCCATGTTGCTAAGCTAACACACTGGTGTACTGAGCACAGGGGCAGATGAGGCCATGTTGCTAAGCTAACACACTGGTGTACTGAACACAGGGGCAGATGAGGCCATGTTGCTAAGCTAACACACTGGTGTACTGAACACAGGGGCAGATGAGGCCATGTTGCTAAGCTAACACACTGGTGTACCTAACACAGGCGCAGATGAGGCCATGTTGCTAAGCTAACACACTGGTGTACTGAGCACAGGGGCAGATGAGGCCATGTTGCTAAGCTAACACACTGGTGTACTGAACACAGGCGCAGATGAGGCCATGTTGCTAAGCTAACACACTGGTGTACTGAACACAGGGGCAGATGAGGCCATGTTGCTAAGCTAACACACTGGTGTACTGAACACAGGGGCAGATGAGGCCATGTTGCTAAGCTAACACACTGGTGTACTGAGCACAGGGGCAGATGAGGCCATGTTGCTAAGCTAACACACTGGTGTACTGAGCACAGGGGCAGATGAGGCCATGTTGCTAAGCTAACACACTGGTGTACTGAGCACAGGGGCAGATGAGGCCATGTTGCTAAGCTAACACACTGGTGTACTGAACACAGGCGCAGATGAGGCCATGTTGCTAAGCTAACACACTGGTGTACTGAGCACAGGGGCAGATGAGGCCATGTTGCTAAGCTAACACACTGGTGTACTGAACACAGGCGCAGATGAGGCCATGTTGCTAAGCTAACACACTGGTGTACTGAACACAGGCGCAGATGAGGCCATGTTGCTAAGCTAACACACTGGTGTACTGAACACAGGGGCAGATGAGGCCATGTTGCTAAGCTAACACACTGGTGTACTGAACACAGGGGCAGATGAGGCCATGTTGCTAAGCTAACACACTGGTGTACTCAACACAGGGGCAGATGAGGCCATGTTGCTAAGCTAACACACTGGTGTACTGAGCACAGGGGCAGATGAGGCCATGTTGCTAAGCTAACACACTGGTGTACTGAGCACAGGGGCAGATGAGGCCATGTTGCTAAGCTAACACACTGGTGTACTGAACACAGGCGCAGATGAGGCCATGTTGCTAAGCTAACACACTGGTGTACTGAGCACAGGGGCAGATGAGGCCATGTTGCTAAGCTAACACACTGGTGTACTCAACACAGGCGCAGATGAGGCCATGTTGCTAAGCTAACACACTGGTGTACTGAACACAGGGGCAGATGAGGCCATGTTGCTAAGCTAACACACTGGTGTACTGAGCACAGGGGCAGATGAGGCCATGTTGCTAAGCTAACACACTGGTGTACTGAGCACAGGGGCAGATGAGGCCATGTTGCTAAGCTAACACACTGGTGTACTGAACACAGGCGCAGATGAGGCCATGTTGCTAAGCTAACACACTGGTGTACTGAACACAGGGGCAGATGAGGCCATGTTGCTAAGCTAACACACTGGTGTACCTAACACAGGCGCAGATGAGGCCATGTTGCTAAGCTAACACACTGGTGTACTGAGCACAGGGGCAGATGAGGCCATGTTGCTAAGCTAACACACTGGTGTACTGAACACAGGGGCAGATGAGGCCCTGTCACTCAGCTAACACACTGGTGTACTGAACACAGGGGCAGATGAGGCCCTGTCACTCAGCTAACACACTGGTGTACTCAACACAGGGGCAGATGAGGCCCTGTCACTCAGCTAACACACTGGTGTACTGAACACCAGGGCAGATTAGGCCCTGTCACTAAGCTAACACACTGGTGTACTGAACACAGGGGCAGATGAGGCCATGTTGCTAAGCTAACACACTGGTGTACTGAGCACAGGCGCAGATGAGGCCATGTCGCTAAGCTAACACACTGGTGTACTGAGCACAGGGGCAGATGAGGCCATGTTGCTAAGCTAACACACTGGTGTACTGAACACAGGGGCAGATGAGGCCATGTTGCTAAGCTAACACACTGGTGTACTGAACACAGGGGCAGATGAGGCCATGTTGCTAAGCTAACACACTGGTGTACTGAGCACAGGGGCAGATGAGGCCATGTTGCTAAGCTAACACACTGGTGTACTGAACACAGGGGCAGATGAGGCCATGTTGCTAAGCTAACACACTGGTGTACTGAACACAGGGGCAGATGAGGCCATGTTGCTAAGCTAACACACTGGTGTACCTAACACAGGCGCAGATGAGGCCATGTTGCTAAGCTAACACACTGGTGTACTGAGCACAGGGGCAGATGAGGCCATGTTGCTAAGCTAACACACTGGTGTACTGAACACAGGCGCAGATGAGGCCATGTTGCTAAGCTAACACACTGGTGTACTGAACACAGGGGCAGATGAGGCCATGTTGCTAAGCTAACACACTGGTGTACTGAACACAGGGGCAGATGAGGCCATGTTGCTAAGCTAACACACTGGTGTACTGAGCACAGTGGCAGATGAGGCCATGTTGCTAAGCTAACACACTGGTGTACTGAGCACAGGGGCAGATGAGGCCATGTTGCTAAGCTAACACACTGGTGTACTGAGCACAGGGGCAGATGAGGCCATGTTGCTAAACTAACACACTGGTGTACTGAACACAGGCGCAGATGAGGCCATGTTGCTAAACTAACACACTGGTGTACTGAGCACAGGGGCAGATGAGGCCATGTTGCTAAGCTAACACACTGGTGTACTGAGCACAGGCGCAGATGAGGCCATGTTGCTAAGCTAACACACTGGTGTACTGAACACAGGGGCAGATGAGGCCATGTTGCTAAGCTAACACACTGGTGTACTGAGCACAGGGGCAGATGAGGCCATGTTGCTAAGCTAACACACTGGTGTACTGAACACAGGGGCAGATGAGGCCATGTTGCTAAGCTAACACTCTGCTGTACTGAGCACAGTGGCAGCGCCATGCTGTGGGCAGACTCACACCTATCTGCTCATTCCTGGGTACAAGTTCTCAGTACATTTGTTATAGAAATATACAAGAATGTGAAACTTTACCAGTTGATTTCAGCCCTACCACAAAATACATAGTCAGAGTGCAGGCTGGCACCTGGCCAGTTTGTTAAACCAGAGGCTGTGGGGTTGAGTGCCAGGGGCTGTTGCGTAAGTCACTAATGACAGGAGAAATGAGGGGAATGTGTGTGAGGCATTTTTTTTTTACAGCAGATACCACGCTTTAATTCACTAAAGCCATGTGGCCTTCCAAAGAATTTACACAAGAATTTACACAACACTCCCACCAAGAGAATTACATTATTTTAGTTTTTCCCCATTCATGTCATGCTAAGAGAATACTGATATGATGAAATACTTGAGTATTGTTGTTGGTGGTATCCTTATTCGTATTGCCACTAACCTCACAAGCCAGTAATATCACTGAGGGAGGAAACTCCGCCTCAGACAAACACAATGAGCCCAAACACATATCGTGACCAAAACACTACCATTCGCGGTGGCCAGCTCTCCCCCCGCATCTCTCACTCTCTCTCTCTTTTCTCACACCCCCGCCTCTCTCTGCATGTCACTGACTTCCGTGCTCCCTCTTCGAACTGAAACAGGGGCACGTGGCAGAGGGGAAACATGGCCCCTGGCGCAGTTCCATGGATGCCAATGTGAAAGTGAAAGAGGAGTGAGAAACTCTGACAAGACGAACCAGCTAAGCAATCATGGAAGGAGCACATGGAAGGAGCACATGTTTTCTCACCCTTAGACACATTCTCTGTCTCTCCTAAGCTAAGGAGAGAGAGAGAGAGAGAGAGAGAGAGAGAGAGAAAGGAGATGCACACAGATGATAGAAATAGATTGAACAAGGGATCGAGGGAAATTCTCATACCCAGTGAGCCTGAGAAAGAACATGATGCTTTATGATTCACCTTGGTTACTCTCTAGGGTTAATGTCAAACCTGCCCCTATTGAACCCAACAAGGTTTGGTGAGTGACATACAGAAGGGGAGAGATAAAGAGGTGGATGAGAGGAAGAGAAACTGAAAATCTTGAGGGAAACACAAACGACAGCAGTGAAAGGCTGTGTGTTGATTTGACAAGAACAAACTGTCAAATAAATTCAGGGAAGACAAAGAGAGAGCGTATAGTGTGTTGCTTACTGCCAGGAGCATAGCCGCGGGAAGTAGTTTGGAGGTGGGGGTGCTACGGATTTTGGTGCTGGGGGATGCTGAAAAAATGCTTTGCCCGCGCTACAGACGGCTATGTCATTCCACTAATACAGAACTAGTAAAGGTCCAGTGAACACTTGTTTTCTTTAAAAAATATATACACTACCGGTCCAAAGTTTTAGAACACCTACTCATTCAAGGGTTTTTCTTTATTTTTTACTATTTTCTACATTGTAGAACAGTAGTGAAGACATCAACACTATGAAATGACACATATGGAATCATGTAGTAACCAAAAAAGTGTTAAGCAGATGAACAATCTTGGCAAACATCTCAATTTGGTTGAGGTCAGGGGATTGTGGAGGCCGGGTCTGATCTGATGCAGCACTCCATCACTCTCCTTCCTGGTCAAATAGCCCTTACACAGCCTGGAGGTGTGTTGGGTCATTGTCCTGTTGAAAAACAAAAGGTAGTGCAAACCAGATGGGATGGCATATCGCTGCAGAATGCTGTGGTAGCCATGCTGGTTAAGTGTGCCTTGAATTCTAAATAAATGACAGACAGTGTCACCAGCAAAGCACCCCCACACCATAACACCTCCTTCTCCATGCTTTGCGGTGGTAAATACACATGCAGAGATCATCCGTTCACCTATTCTGCGTCTCACAAAGACACGGCTGTTGGATTCAAAAATCTCTAATTTGACACCAAACCAAAGGACAAATTTCCAAAAGTCTAATGTCCATTGCTCTTGTGTTTTGAACCAAGCGAGTCTCTTCTTCTTCTTGGTGTCCTTTAGTGGTGTTTTTTTAACCTTTATTTAACTAGGTAAGTCAGTTAAGAATTTTTTTTTATTTTCAATGACAGCCTAGGAACAGTGGATTAACTGCCTTGTTCAGTGGCAGAATGACATATTTTTACCTTGTCAGCTCGGGGATTCGATCTTGCAAACTTTCAATTACTTTCGGTTATTAGTCCAACACTCTAACCACTTTGCAGCAATTTGACCACAAAGGCCTGATTCACAAAGTCTCCACTGAGCAGTTGATGTGGAGATGTGTCTGTCACTTGAATTCTATGAAGCATTAATTTGGGCTGCAATTTCTGATGCTGGTAACTCTAATAAACTTATCCTCTGCAGCAGAGGTAACTCTGGGTCTTCTTTTTTTTCATGAAAGCCATCATAGCAATTGAGGGTTTTTGCGACTGCCCATGAAGAAACATTCAAAGTTCTTAAAATGTTCCGTATTGACTGACCTTCGTGTCTTAAAGTAATGATTTACTGTTGTTTTTCTTTGCTTATTTGAACTGTTCTTGCCATAATATGGTCTTATGGTCTTTTACCAAATAGGGCTATCTTCTGTATTACCTCCCCTACCTTTTCACAACACAACTGATTGGCTCAAATGCATTAAGAAGGAAAGAAATTCCACAAATTAACTTTTAACAAGGCACACCTGTTAATTTAAATGCATTCCAGGTAACTACCTCATGAAGCTGGTTGAGGGAATGACAGGAGTGTGCAAAGCTGTCATCAAGGCAGAGGGTGGCTATTTGAAGAATATCAAATATCAAATATATTTTGATTTGTTTAACACTTTTTTGGTTACTACATGATTCCATATGTATTATTCAATAGTTTTGATGTCTTCACTACCCCTTGAATGAGTAGGTGCTCTAAAACTTTTGACTGGTAGTGTATATTCAGATTTTTTAGGGGGTGCTACAACACCTTCAGCACCCCTACTTCCCACAGCTATGGCCAGAAGGAAGGAGACAGAGTTGTTTCCTGTAGCTCTCTATGACTAGGGTCAGTTCAGGGACCATTGCTGTACTGTATATTGCTGTGACAGTCAAGTCACTAGGCTGACCCCTGCTGGAGAGATTGGGCTTTGCATCATATTACAGTCTAGTGCTCGAGCTGGGCAGCTCCTGTAGCATGGGGCTGCTTTCAGCAGCTGGATATATTTATGAGATGCAGATTAAACTGAAATGGCACCTTTCCTCAAGCATCTGCACCATCTTGCACACACAAACACACATAGGCCTACACACACTCACACCCACATATACTGCAGTGTCGTTTGGTTCTGTAGTGCCCAAGAGTCCATATCAATGAGTGTACATATTTGGTACTTGTACATTTCCGATGTGCTGTATGTTTCTGAAACTGTGTGTGTATTTCTAACTGGTGTTGTGTGCGTTTCTCTCTAGCTGCCCCACATGCCCCACATCAGTGAGTGCCTGATGAAGAGGAGCCTGAAGCCTACAGACCTGAGAGACATGACCCTGGGACAACTACAGGTTATAGTCAACGACCTGCACTCCCAGATAGAGAGTGAGTACCACACACGCACACACACACATGTTTTTTTATTCTTGATTCTTGTGGGGACCTAAAATGTATTTCCATTTTAAAATCATATTTTTGTCTAACCCCTAACCCTAACCCTAAACCTAAACCTAACCATTGGCCCCTAAACTTAAAATAGCCTTTGTCCTTGTGGGGATGTGGGAAATGTCCCCAAGAGTGAGAATTTTCCTTGTTTTACAATCCTTGTGAGGACTTTTAGGGATTTCAGGTCCCCACGAGGATAGAAGAACAAGACCACAGGCACACTCACACTCACGCACAAAGACACATTGTTAGTTATGGACTGTATCTTTGGTATTGACAGTCATTTCAGACAATGTAAGTTGGATTCATGTGTGATGATACTGGTGAAAGACGTACAATACCTCATTTTACCAAGAAGGCCCAAAAATCCCCCATAAAAAATGTTGCTATAGGATCTTGTATTTTAGTGGCATGGTTTAAAAATAAATGTTCCAATCGAAATATGTGTATCGTATGACTTGGGACTGGATTCAATCCTTATCGTGGAAGATCCGTGTTATAGCTCGATTGAAATGATATATAAAAGCAATATTCCCGCGTTGGCGGAGACTGCATTCACTGTAACCGCTGCAAATGTCGGCTCAATCGGAAATGACCTTTTAATAGAGATCTTCCGCGATACTTCTGCGATATGGATTGAATCCAGCGCCTGGTGTATATTTGTGTTCTAATGGTGTGTTGTTGCTCTAATGTTTTTCTGACGTTGTTCTGATGTTTGTCTTCTCTAGGCCTGAATGAGGAGCTGGTGCAGCTGCTGCTGATCAGGGATGAACTGCACATGGAGCAGGATGCCATGCTGGTGGACATAGAAGACCTGACCAGGTGGTGATGCTATCTAACACACACACACACATGACCGCAAACAGGCCACAAATGATTGGGGGAACTCTGTCTTTGGGACTGATGTTTAGCAAAGGTTGTACATTTGCATGATTTTCATACAGAAGCACACACAAACACACGCACACACACAGCTGCAAGAACAAGGACCTCAAACAGGCCAGAGAATGATTAGGGGAACTCTGTCTTTGAGAGAGACGTTAACCACAGTGTGATATATTTGCTGCAGCGAATAAAGTAGTTTATCTAATCATCATATTGTTTTTACTCAGGCATGCTGAGAGCCAGCAGAAACACATGGCTGAGAAGACCCCATCCAAATGAGACACCTCGACCCTACCCCATCCCTTTACTTCACTCCTGCCCCATCTTGGTCCCTGTGCCCTGCCCCATGTCTCTCGCTGCTCCCCCTCTGTCTGCCCCTCTTCCACGGTGGCAGCAGCCAGAGGAAGTCCACCCTTTCATTTGCTTCTGTGGTTGTCCCAGCGCTAAAGACAGAGAATTTCCTGCTTCCTGGGAGAAGAGGAAACTGATTGTGTGTTGTCATGGATACTGTCCCGGCTTCCTGTGCAGTGATCGGCCTTGCTTCGCTATTGTTTATTTTTAACTTTTTACATTCGCCACTAAATTATAACTGTCAATACAAAATGGTGGAGAAAAAAAAATAATAGTGAGAAATTAGTAGAAAGTCAGTTAAAAGAGAAAAAAATAAACATTGTATAAAACTATGAAGACTAACTTCAGACTATTTTAAGTTGAAAGGTAATTTTTAAGTATTTCAAAGTCAACCTCTTTTTATTCTGCACAATTGGTAGTTTTCAACTGAGAAATGTTTATTTGAAGGTGCTAAAAGAGTGTAAAGGAAACATGCCTGCCTTGTAGTGGAGTTGCAACTTTTGGTAATACATTCACTCTGATCGGTCTTCAACATTTTGTGAATGTTGATTTTCTGACACGAGTCATTTTAAATGAATAAATGTGTTAATATCATTTACATCCTATTGTATTGAGAATTTTTATTTGAGGGAAGAAATGTTTATGTACAGATATGTAAAATAAAAAATAAACTTTGTTTCATATATTGTGGTTTGGTATGCAGTCTGTTAAGAAAAGTGGACAGAGATTGAGATATTATTGTAAATACTATAAGTGCAAACTGGCAAAACAAAGTACATTAACAGTGCATTTATGACTATTTCATAATTATGTAATACTAATACTGACAAGTGCATTGTAGGATTTTGGACATAATTCATAAATGAATAACCATACCGACATCACTGCCAGCTGGGAAGAGAAAACCTGATCACTCCGCTGAATATTTTATTCAGAGGCAACAAGAGTATGAAGTATGAAGAATGCATCAGTTTTTCTATTATTACATTTTTCGATGAACAGTCATACAAAACCACCTTACATTTAAAGAGTAGATGATTTTAAACCTTAGGCCTAAGATAGCTCTGTGCTTTACTGTGATTGTGGTTTTGAAAGGTCTGATCTCATATCAATGGTCACAACCACAAGCATCATCCACTTCTGTGAAACTCTCCCCTGCAGATTGACTCACCATGGCCTATCTTTCACTACAGGCCCTGAGAGTCAGCCTTTACGGGAAGAGGTGTACTTTCTTAACTAAACAGGCCAATGGTAAACAAATGCAAATGCTAGGGTTAAAATTGTGGAGGTGTGCAGGGGTCATGGGCAATCCCATTACATTTTAGTCATGGTTTAGCATACTCCTGCATACAGCATTGGGAACGACCCCCCCCCAACTGCCACTGTCACAGAGAGATTTATGATTGATTTAAGATTAAATCATCTAATCAACCCTATTATGGTCAACCATGTTACTTTATCTGACACTTAATAGGCATTTGCTTTTTTCTTTAAAAAAAAAAATATATATATATGTTTAAGTTGAACACGTGCTCTTCATGACAGAATATACACATTAGGTGAAATCTAACATAGTTTTATTTTAAACAAGTTACTTCTCAAAAGGCACCGAATTGGTGAAACAACCTCTTTATTCTGACCCCTGTAGTGAAGAACTCAATCAAAAGTTGGGAAATTAAACCTATTCCCTATTTACATTGTTTTTTCGTTCTTACGAAATGTATGTTTATAATGTATAATTGAAAGCATGTAATAAAAACAAACATGAATGTAGTTTAAGACAATCAGCCTTCTAGAGAAGAGGCTCATGTCAAAGTAGACGAAAGGCTACTACGCACCCACAATATCTCTAGGCCTACAGCACAATCATTTAGAAAATGCTTTCTAACATTATTCATCTGTCTAGTTTTGACAATTACAATTAAAATACGCAGCAAAAGTAAAACATTGACATCGGAATGCCTGTCTCGCGTAGTTTTTTTGCACTCGGTGGGTGCTGCAAAGTTTCTGGATAGAGTTGGGTTACGCAGTGATAGAGAATGTGACTCAGTTATAGAGTTGAACTGCATTACTTTAACTGTAATGTAAAACAAATATATATATCGGTATTGTATTATTCATTCACTTTAAGGCATTGGTTTCCTATTGAGCCTACTCATTATAATCGAAACGAGCCCCTGGCTGTTAATTCCAGTTTCACTTGAAGGAGTCACTCATTGGCCGAGATGCAAACAGAGACCACTCAGGAAATTACACACGACTGACGCGTCGCTTTCATTTCGGTGTCTCTTGTTGTTTTGTTGTATGTAATTCAGTGTTTAAATCTGTCCAGGGAATTCCCTCAAGGAGCGCTGCACGGCTCTATATAATGATCAGATGAAGCAAAGATGACAACACCTATCAGTTTACGCCACACTTGAGTCAAAGATCTCAGAATCATGCTGCCAAACTTTTATTTATGTGAGTATTAATTTTATTTGTACATCATTTTTTATCAACTAACCCTCTGAAATGATATGCCTCAAACTTGACATAGTCTTCCGTTTTCATTTATGGAGTTAAAGAATTACATTTTCAGGGGTGTTTTTATTATTGATCTGTTTAGAGGATTATTGGGGTGATGCATTGGTTGGTGCTGACTGACTGATTGTGTCCTCCCTCCACACAGACTTTACCAGCTGTGTGCTGCTGCTCGCTTTGTTCTGCCAAGTCTCCATGGGAACCCCAGTGCGCACGCCGCGGAGTTTGGACACTGAGAAATGCGGGCAGTGCGCTCACCTCTCCAGAGAGCTCGTCAAGAATGTTAGAAAGCTCCTGGACAACGTGAGTGACAATTATAACGAATGCATTTGAACGTTTAATTCATATCTAATGTATTGTTCATTCAGTCTGTCAATCCGTCTGTATCGTTGATATGCTTACAGTTTATTCACACATTTTGTGATTAATGTATCCACTTACTAATTTCATCATTTTCCCTTGATAGGAAAACCTGTTTGGGGGATTAAACTGCTCGGAGCAGCGCGTGGAGGTGAACAGTAAGACCCAGACAGTCGTAGCCTGCGAACCCAACACGGACAGGGTAAGTCACAGTCATTTGCTAAATTCATATCAACATTCTTTTTTTAAATGATACTTTCTCGGACTTTTAAGTATTAATTGAAAGTGATAATTAGGATTTACAGAATAGTGAATTCAGTCGATTGATGCATTATTTTGCTGTATTTCCTCAGAACACAAGATGCTCTGGTCAACGGAACACCACATTCAGTGAGGTAACTATTGTGTTCTTGCAATATTGTATCATTGTATATAAATCCACAGTTTTAAAAATAAATAGTTAGATCTTTAGACAGTCTGTAGATTTTATACTGATGGCATTTCACATAATTCACCCATTCTTAGCTCACCCATTTCAACTGCTTCCTATATGTCTGATTGTCTGATCTCTGTCCATCTTTATATTTTCTTCTGACAGAGTGCGTGTCTGAGGAACATCCGAGCAGACCTAGGACATTATGCTGCCTCACTACAGGCTTACAAACAGGCCGACCTCAGCTCCACTGTCCAGGACACCAAGAACCTACTCAATAATTGTCCATCCACACAAGGGGATCCTTCCTCACATGTAAGATTAGATTTTTCTATTTCTTTTTTTTTTTGTCATAAAACATTCCTTCCTTCCCTGAATTTTCCTTTTTCTTTTGATTCAGTTTTCTAATGACAACAAACTCATACAGACAATTACAAAACTGTGTACAAAAAAAATGTGTTTCTCTGTGTTTGAAACAGCATAAATGTTATAGGCACGCATACAACTATGGACTTAAAGTTTGCATTTTTATAAAGTTAAGCTTTGTTTCCTTTTGCCCTGCAGGTTGCAGACGCTAAGCTGACTAGTGGTAACTCTGTGGACCAGAGGGTCCATCTGTGTAAGTTACTGAAGGGTTTCCACCTCCGGGTCATCACCATCAGCAGAGCCATGGGCTACATCTCTGCTGGGGACCACAGGAAGTAAACCCTCATCTTCAAAACCATCCGATTTCTCATCATCATCAACTATAACAAGTGCTGATAATCTTCATCATCATCATCATCACCATCAAAAAGTGAATCATCAGCAACACTGATTGTCATCTTCATCATCAGACATCATCCTCAACAACTACTTTGCCATCATAACTGTTGAATACTTACTGCACTACACTGTGAATGCCTAGATGAGTAGGACATGAGCTATCTAAACTCCTATGGCTCAGTTAGAGCTGAATGATAGTAGGTTTAGTGCAAAACTAGTCAATGAAGATCATGTTGGTCAATCTATTTATTTATTTATTCCTATATTTAAGGACTGTAATTTATTTATTTATTTGATTTATGAAATGTATGTATTTATTTATTTAACAATATGTTATTAATGTTATTTATTGGAATATTTATAATAAAGTATTTATTACAAGCTTTCTGAGACTGATTATGTATTTATTATATTGACTGGCTGTTAATGTTAGCTTTGTTGTCTGTGTTGCTCCGTGGGCTTAAACATTCTATCCATGAATAGGCTAAATACACTTTTGTTTGTTGTAAACAATACCTTATCTTTATGGAACATCTTGAAATATAATATCATTCAGACAGGAGGGAAGGCAGTGTGTTTAATAGTCACATACGATATGAAAAAGCCCTTTTCTGAGTCTTCAAGCAGGTCTCCGCATTGAACCCCTTGTCCAATTTGGCATGTGGGCACACTTGCAGCCATTACGCACAAGGAAACCATGCCACCCTGGGCGAACATCCTTGCCTGGCAGATCACCTTCTGGAGCCTGCCGAGCAACCTTCTCCCCAGGCAGCTCTGGGTCGCAGTGGTTGAAACCTCTACTTGTCTCTTCATCAACAGAGTTCATGTCACATTGCACAAGTTCCTCGGTGAAGGAATGTGCCCTTTTCCTGAGCACAATGGAGCTGTCATCTCATGTTCTTTAACAGCGTTCCTGGCTTCTGCAATTTGCACCTCCAAGTCCTGCACCCTCGCCTGAAACTCCAGGTTGTGGCATGTGCTTTCAGCCACAGCGCTTTGCATTTTTTTATTTGAACCTTTATTTAACTAGGCAAGTCAGTTAAGAACAAATTCTTATTTACAATGACAGGAACCGTGGGTAAACTGCCTTGTTCAGGGGCAGAACGATCAATCTTTACCTTGTCAGCTTGCCAGCAAACTTTCAGTTACAGACTCAACGATCTAACCACTAAGCTACCTGCATCTCCTCAATGAGGGAAGCTTTCATCTGGATTAACTCCTCCTGTGAAGAAAAGTTATTCGGCCCTCATCGACTTGGGACTGCAATAGGCCAATACAGCCAGCCATTCTGATCCCATAACTTCATCCTATCCTCAGCTCTCTCGTGCTTAGGAGTGGACAGACTTGTCCTTCAAGAGTGTACCCATGAGCTTGCCAGTCTAAATAAGCCCCTTCAAGAGTGTACCCATGAGCTTGCCAGTCTAAATAAGCCCTTCTAGAGTGTACCCATGAGCTTACCCATCTAAATAAGCCCCATCAAGAGTGTACCCATGAGCTTACCCATCTAAATAAGCCCCTTCTAGAGTGTACCCATGAGGTTACCAGTCTAAATAAGCCCCTTCTAGAGTGTACCCATGAGCTTACCAGTCTAAATAAGCCCCTTCTATGAGGTTACCAGTCTAAATAAAGCCCTTCTAGAGTGTACCCATGAGGTTACCCATCTAAATAAGCCCCGTCGAGAGTGTACCCATGGGCTTACCAGTCTAAATAAGCCCCTTCTATGAGCTTACCAGTTTAAATAAGCCCCTTCTAGAGTGTACCCATGAGCTTACCAGTCTAAATAAGCCCTTTCTTGAGATTCTATTTCTATGGTAGTACTCAATAAAAGCAAAGATAGCTTAATCGAAAAAGACTCAAGTGAAATTGAAAGTCACCCAGTAAAATACTATTTGAGTAAAAGTATCTGGTTTTAAATGTGCTTAAGTATAGTGGTGGAGAAAGTACTAAATTGTTATACATGAGTAGAAGTAAAAAGTAAAAGTAAGTGCTGTACATCAAATTCCTTTTATTATGCATACCAGATCGTGCAATTTTCCAGGTTTGGGAGGAGATCACTCAGGAGACCATCCGCCACCTCATCAGGAGCATGCCCAGGCATTGAAGGGAGGTCATACAGGCATGTGGAGGCCACACACACTACTGAGCCTCATTCAGAATTGTTTTAAGGACATTACATCAAAGTTGGATCAGCCTGTAGTGGGGTTTTCCACTTTAATTTTGAGTGCGACTCCAAATACAGACCTCCATGGGTTGATAAATTTGAAAGAAAAAAGTATTTAATAAGAATATTTCATTCATTCAGATCTAGGATGTGTTATTTTAGTGTTCCCTTTATTTTTGGAGCAGTGTATTTATAGGTGCGTGAATAGGACTATATTGCTGTCCTGCGTGAGCATTTGAAATGTAACATACTTTTGGGAAAATGTACGGGAGTAAAAAGTACATATTTTCATTAGCAATGTAGTAAAAGTAGAAGTAAAAGTAGAGTAAAAGTAGAAGTTGTCAAAAATATAAATAGTAAATAAGGTACAGATACCCAAGAAAACTAATTAAGTAGTACTTCAAAGTATTTTTTACTTAGTTACTTTACACTACTGGCAAATGTTATTTGTTACATGCTTACTGGCCCTTCCCAACAATGCAGAGAAAAAAATTGAAATAGTAGAAAAATTGAAAATGCAAAAAGAGGAATACATAGAAAAATAACACAAGGAATAAATACACAATGAGTAATGATAACTTAGCTATATACACGGGGTACCAGTACAGAGTCGATGAGGTAGATACAGTATGTATATGAAGGTAGGGATAAAGTGACGAGGCAACGGGATAAATAACGAACAGTAAAAGTAATGTATGTGATGAGTCAAAATAGTTAGTGCAACAAGTTTCAATGCAGATATTCCTGGTAGCTATTGGTTAGCTATTTATAACAGGTCCAGGCAACCGATAGCCACCTGCTTCCACTCCTTCCCCTGCCGCTTAGCCACCTGCTTCCACTCCTTCCCCTGCCGCTTAGCCACCTGCTTCCACTCCTTCCCCTGCCGCTTAGCCACCTGCTTCCACTCCTTCCCCCCCTGCCGCTTCCCCTAGCCACCTGCTTCCACTCCTTCCCCTGCCGCTTAGCCACCTGCTTCCACTCCTTCCCCTGCCGCTTAGCCACCTGCTTCCACTCCTTCCCCTGCCGCTTAGCCACCTGCTTCCACTCCTTCCCCTGCCGCTTAGCCACCTGCTTCCACTCCTTCCCCTGCCGCTTAGCCACCTGCTTCCACTCCTTCCCCTGCCGCTTAGCCACCTGCTTCCACTCCTTCCCCTGCCGCTTAGCCACCTGCTTCCACTCCTTCCCCTGCCGCTTAGCCACCTGCTTCCACTCCTTCCCCTGCCGCTTAGCCACCTGCTTCCTCCTTCCCCTCCTTAGCCCCTGCTTCCGCTTAGCCTCCTGCTTCCACTCCTTCCCCTGCCGCTTAGCCACCTGCTTCCACTCCTTCCCCTGCCGCTTAGCCACCTGCTTCCACTCCTTCCCCTGCCACTTAGCCACCTGCATCCACTCCTTCCCCTGCCGCTTAGCCACCTGCTGCCACTCCTACCCCTGCCGCTTAGCCACCTGCTTCCACTCCTTCCCTGCCGCTTAGCCACCTGCTTCCACTCCTTCCCCTGCCGCTTAGCCACCTGCTTCCACTCCTTCCCCTGCCGCTTAGCCACCTGCTTCCACTCCTTCCCCTGCCGCTTAGCCTCCTGCTTCCACTCCTTCCCCTGCCGCTTAGCCACCTGCTTCCACTCCTTCCCCTACCGCTTAGCCACCTGCTTCCACTCCTTCCCCTACCGCTTAGCCACCTGCTTCCACTCCTTCCCCTACCGCTTAGCCACCTGCTTCCACTCCTTCCCCTGCCGCTTAGCCACCTGCTTCCACTCCTTCCCCTGCCGCTTAGCCACCTGCTTCCACTCCTTCCCCTGCCGCTTAGCCACCTGCTTCCACTCCTTCCCCTGCCGCTTAGCCACCTGCTTCCACTCCTTCCCCTACCGCTTAGCCACCTGCATCCACTCCTTCCCCTGCCGCTTAGCCACCTGCTTCCACTCCTTCCCCTACCACTTAGCCACCTGCATCCACTCCTTCCCCTGCCGCTTAGCCACCTGCTTCCACTCCTTCCCCTGCATCTTAGCCACCTGCATCAGCTGCTTGGACGACACGTCTGGGACCTGCACTGTCCGCACTCCGTCTGGGGACAACAGAGGAACGTCAGACTTTTAAGGGTTTTATTCAGGGCGACTGAACAGCAACTCAACAGGAATAATACCACAGTAATAACAGCAAATGACACAATGGATGTGTTCAAACCATCACCTGGCTCATCTGCGCATCGACGTCTCTTTCTGGGCAACTCTTCCTCTGATGTGCTGGTGCTTCTCTTCCTGTCTACAGAAGAGGTGAAAAAAAGCTACTTTGTCAATCAAAAGCTACTTTGTTATGATTGGATGAAAAGTGCTTGTGTACAGAGAACTTGATATCTAGAACATACACTGGAATGAAGTGAACTCTTGATGCTGATATTGAGAGGGGCAAACAAAAATGACAAACTTACTATTTGTCAGTTTCCTTGGCTTTTCAACTGTATTGTCCACACAGTCACCTGAGAGGAAGATAAATTAATATCAAATAACACCTCAAAATATCCCTTCAATTTAGTCACGGCCAGCGTGAACGAAATTATGAATAAAACCAGAGACTCTGGATCCGGGAGGTCGGTGGGGCGACGTACAATTGGCATAGCGTCGTCCGGGTTAGGGAGGGTTGGCCGGTAGTGATATCATCGAGGCACTAGCGACTCCTGTGGCGGGCCGGGCATAGTGCACGCTAACCAGGTCACCAGGTGCACTGTGTTTCCTCCGTCACATTGGTGCGGCTAGCTCTGGGTTGGATGCGTGCTTGTGTTAAGAAGCAGTGCAGCTTGGTTGGGTTGTGTTTCGGGGGATGCATGGCTCTCGACCTTCGTCTTTCCCGAGCCCGTACGGGAGTTGTAGCGATGAGACATGATAGTAACTACTAACAATTGGATACCACGAAAAGGGGATAAAATTCAATAAAACATATATTTTTTTAAATCTTTAAATAATTAAAAAAATAAAGAAATTATGAATAAACTCACATAGTACATACCGTACATACACTGAGTAAACAAAACATTAAGAACACCTGCTCTTTCCATGACAGACTGACCAGGTGAAAACTATGATCCCTTATTGATTTCACTTGTTAAATCCACTTCAATCAGTCTAAATGAAGGGGTGGAGACAGGTCAAAGAATGATTTTTCAGCCAAGAGACAATTGAGACATGGATTGTGTATGTGTACCATTCAGAGGGTGAATGAGAAAGACAAAATATTTACGTGCCTTTGAACAGGGTATGGTAGGAGTTGCCAGGCGCACCGGTTTGGGTCAAGAACTGCAACGCTGACGGGTTTTTCACACTTAACAGTTTCTCATGTGTATTAAGAATGGTCAACCACCCAAATGACATCCAGCCAACTTGACACATCTGTGGGAAGTATTGGAGTTAACATAGGCCAGCATCCCTGCGGTACGTTTTTGATACCTTGTTCCCTGTTCAGGAAACATGGGAGCTGGTGGACGGAGGCCTCCTAATTGTCCCTAGAATTTCTAAGCAAACAGCTGGAGGCAGGGCTTTCTCCTATAGAGCTCCATTTTTATGGAATGGTCTGCCTACCCATGTGAGAGATGTAGACTCGGTCTCAACCTTTAAGTCTTTATTGAAGACTCAGCTCTTCAGTTGGTCCTATGATTGAGTGTAGTCTGGCCCAGGGGTGTGAAGGTGAACGGAAAGGCACTGGAGGAACAAACCGCCCTTGCAGTCTCTGCCTGGCCGGTTCCCCGCTCTCCACTGGGATTCTCTGCCTCTAACCCTATTAAAGGGGCTGAGTCACTGGCGTACTGGTGCTCTTCCATGCCGTCCCTAGGAGGGGTGCGTCACTTGAGTGGTTTGAGTCACTGACGTGGTCTTCCTGTCTGGGTTGGCGCCCCCCCTTGGGTTGTGCCGTGGTGGAGATCTTTGTGGGCTATACTCGGCCTTGTCTCAGGATGGTAAGTTGGTGGTTGAAGATATCCCTCTAGTGGTGTGGGGGCTGCACTTTGGCAAAGTGGGTGGGGTTATATCCAGCCTGTTTGGCCCTGTCCGGGGAAATTATTGGATGGGGCCACAGGATCTCCTGACCCCTCCTGTCTAAGCCTCCAGTATTTATGCTGCAGTAGTTTATGTGTCGGGGGGCTAGGGTCAGTCTGTTATATCCGGTGTCCTGTGTGAATTTAAGTATGCTCTCTCTAATTGTCTCTTTCTTTCTTACTCTCTCTTGGAGGACCTGAGCCCTAGGACCATGCCTCAGGACTACCTGGCATGATGACTCCTTGCTGTCCCCAGTCCACCTGGCCGTGCTGCTGCTCCAGTTTCAACTGTTCTGCCTGTGGCTATGGAACCCTGACCTGTTCACCGGACGTGCTACCTGTCCCAGACCTGATGTTTTGAACTCTCTAGAGACAGCAGGAGCGGTAGAGATACTCTCAATGATCGGCTATGAAAAGCCAACTGACATTTACTCCTGAGGTGCTGACCTGTTGCACCTTCGACAACTACTGTGATAATTATTATTTGACCATGCTGGTCATTGATGAACATCTTGGCCATGTTCTGTTATAATCTCCATCCGGCACAGCCAGAAAGGGACTGGCCACCCATCATAGCCTGGTTCCTCTCTAGGTTTCGGCCTTGCTATGGAGTTTTTCCTAGCCACCGTGCTTCAACACCCGCATTGCTTGCTGTTTGGGGTTTTAGGCTGGGTTTCTGTACAGCACTTTGAGATATCAGCTGATCTAAGAAGGGCTATATAAATACATTTGATTTGATTTTCCATGGTCATTTGTGTGTGTGCTGGAAAATCTTTCTTATTGTTGCCTAACAGTCAACAACTCCTTTCCCTGGCCAGTCAGGCAGGGTTAAATGGACTGAGTTCTCTGATGTGGGTCTCTGCTCAGCTCAGGCATTCAGTCACTCAGCCATTCCCCTCACCACTGATACTACTATCACACTAAGACACACACCACTGATTCTACACACTACCAGCGCTGAAACCACATTTCAGGAACTGGGTGACATGTGACCTAAGAGACTGTGTATTATCAGAGTAAAATTGGCTGTGGTCTATATTTGATGTCACATGGTGTTACTATCCCAATATAAACCTACCAGTTGGAAAAACATTTGTCATTTGAACCAGTGTTGCCAACTGAGCTGCTCTAATGTATGAGGTTTGGGGTTTCCATCTGAGTTTTTCCTAGATACAGATACACAAATCAATACACAATCATTTGTTAATTAACATGCACCAATGCCCTCTGATACAGTGACAAATGAACTCATCTTGATCACCACACACATACGCACAAATAAACAGACCGCAGACTTCCAGTGTGACGTGATTTCCCTCAGTAGAGACCACAGAGTGAGTCAGAGTGCCAGGAGGTCAGGCCAGTGGGCATTACAATCCCTCTGATGTTCATTTCTCTGACTCAGTAAGATGTTACTGTAATGATCCGCATACACACACCCCGTCCCTCTCACCTTAATGTCAGAGGAGTTGTTGGTGGCCAGGTAGATGCGAAAGGAGTAGGAGTTGTTCAGAGCCAGTTCCTTATACACCAGGACCACCCGGTGGTGCTCTACAGGCTTGCTGCTCTGGACAAGTATCCCTTGGGTATAATAGGACAATAGTACACTTAATTAAATATTTAGCACTTTTATTGGTGTACAATGTTTTTAAAATGAAATGTTAAGTCTTTTGAAAATATTAACATGTACACTTTGTACAATGCATTTTTTGGTTTATGTGAGTTTGCTTAAAGCGTGATGAGTGATAAATGTACTTATGAGAGTCCAGACGGCAGCATTAACATTTGCCTTGCATTTGTCTCCATTCCATGCAGTCGTTAAAAGAGACAACCGGCAGAATTGTTTTCAGAGCTTTCCCTTCCACATACACCTCACCAGAACACACCGCAGAAAGTTACAGGTACACAACCGGTTACATAGGATAAATGTTTGATTAAGTCATAGCAGCCTAACAGTCATGAAGACCATCATCTGCTAGCTGAAAATTATTTGCAATTAAACATTATTTATCAATTTTTGCAAAAGTGTATTTTATTCAGTCAAAGATTTGTAATCTTAGACACCATACCCAGAGCCCTATGAAGGCCCTTACCTGAGCTGTACCATTACAGAAGTACACATGTAAGGATGGAATATTAATGATGGCCTTTTCGGAGCGATCACTGTGTAAAAATATGTACACACTTACAAATGGCATCCAATAGACAACTTAACTCATGGTTTTCCCATTCATCATTTCACAGTTAATCGTTGTTACTCTCCCTGGGGTATTTGGGTCCCAGTATTGGCAACAGTGACATCCCTATTGAAAGGTGTTTAAAATGAGTTAGTAGCCCTTTTTATGAACAAAAAAAACCCTCCTACATTAGTGGTTTCTGGAATTCAGTCAATCCCACCATGTTCAAATGCACTGAGCGTGATTTCCAGGCTACAGAATGTACACGATCCAGTCTAAACAAAAGTAAATATTACCAATATTTTCTGAGATGAAGCTTAGCTATCCCCATTGTCAGTTTGACGGCTCAATTTGGTCATAACACACATAAAAACGAACAAACAGACTACAAAAAAAAACAATCACAGTATAGTTTAAAAAACAGAAAATATGTACACCATATTAAAAGTACAGCTACACTCCTTGAGTAGTTGTTCCATGATTAAGTAAGTGGCAATGCCTTGATTGAGAAATATCAAAATACAAAATGTACAATGTTTGAGACAACAGCCCTGTAAGTGTGTTAGCAGTTTCCATACTGCAGCAACATGTCTGTTACTGGCTACATATTAGCTACCTATTTCCCAGAGCTCATCTATGACATAAGAGGTCTTCACTGCACCACAGGTCGCAGCATCAGCTCCTGGCTGTTTGGGGTACCTCTACATAACGCCTGCATTATTCCAGGTTAATGGACCATTTGTGTATGTCTAAGAACATAACCATTCAAGATTAAAGGTTGTGGTGTAATTCTCTTTCTATGCCTTTTTTGAACTCCTGTTGAAATCCTGAGAGTACATGAGGGGTGAAAAGCCAGGGTTTCCCACTACTAAACATCACTACTAGGCAGGGCACAACGTTCTCCAGCTCTAGCATCCAGGCCTGCAGAAATCAAACATATCATTGTAAGGCAATTGAATCCCAATTCTCTTGGGCTGGAAGGGGCTGACAGTGCTAGGCTGGTGTGCCGGCCCTGCCCTGCCTAGGCAATGGCAGGAGACACATAATGCTTCTGATCTAGGATCAGTGTACCATCCTCAATTTATGAAGGAGGTATGCAAAGCTGACCTTAGATCAGCCTCTAGAGCAAGGGCAGGCAGCTCCAGTCCAGTGAGTCAGGGCTGGATTGGTGTCACACTTTTGCCCCAGCCCCAGCTAACACACCTGACTCCAATAATCAACTAATTATGATCTTCAGTTTAGAATGCAATTAGTTTAAATTAGCTGCGTTAGCTAGGGATGGGGAAGAAATGTGACATCACTCCGGCCCCTGAGGATTGGAGTTTCCCATCCCTGGACTAGCGGGAACGTTCATCCTACTCCATACAGCCCTCAAACTCCACTCTGGACCTCGAAGCCAGTTCCACTGCATTTTTCATTGTTCCCTTCAAATCAGGGACTGATTTAAACCTGGGACACCAGGTGTATTAATTATCCGGTAGAACAGAAAGCCAGCAGGCTCCGGACCTCGTAGGGTAAGAGTACCCCTGCAATACAGCAGAAGCAGAAGGATTTCTGTCTTCAGGGCAAGAGTTCAAACGTCTCTCTCCCATTGTCTCTCTCCCATTGTCTCTCTCCCATTGTCTCTCTGGCTCATTGACGATAGGGCTGCGGAATGGCAGGGACCTTGGGAGGCAAAATATATCTCATTCGGCCGCTTTATTGTCTATCATATCTGAGGAGAACACAGACAGAAAGAGACAGACAGAAATGGGTGTATGTTAGTAGGAGACAAGAATGAGTAGAAATATCTGTGTGGAGACCGGTGATTGAGTGTTTGTGGCGCTAGTCTAATGTGTGTCTCTAACCTTGCAGTGTCTTGAGGACCTTGTTGGGCAGGTCATCCAGCTCCTGTAGGCTCATCAAGAGGTGAGTGACCGTGGCTTGACCATTTGGCCTGCCAGTCTTCCAGCGCTCCAATGCCTTAAACCTGAAACCCAACACGAAACAAGTTGAGGGTCACATTATCTAAAAAAGAAATCATCACCAAAAATATCAAAGAAAGTAAGTTATTGTACGATCGGTGTACCAAGAATGCTTCAATGAAAAATGCCCAAAATAATGGCTGGCGAGTAATATAAAGTTGAGTTAAGGGTGCAGATACTATATCCATCTACTGTACCTCTGCATGTCGACATCCTCCTCACTGGCCTGTATATCGTCCAGCTCTTTGGAGGACAGGTCCAGGCAACCGATAGCCACCTGCTTCCACTCCTTCCCCTGCATCTTAGCCACCTGCATCAGCTGCTTGGACGACACGTCTGGGACCTGCACTGTCCGCACTCCGTCTGGGGACAACAGAGGAACGTCAGACTTTTAAGGGTTTTATTCAGGGCGACTGAACAGCAACTCAACAGGAATAATACCACAGTAATAACAGCAAATGACACAATGGATGTGTTCAAACCATCACCTGGCTCATCTGCGCATCGACGTCTCTTTCTGGGCAACTCTTCCTCTGATGTGCTGGTGCTTCTCTTCCTGTCTACAGAAGAGGTGAAAAAAAGCTACTTTGTCAATCAAAAGCTACTTTGTTATGATTGGATGAAAAGTGCTTGTGTACAAAGAACTTGATATCTAGAACATACACTGGAATGAAGTGAACTCTTGATGCTGATATTGAGAGGGGCAAACAAAAATGACAAACTTACTATTTGTCAGTTTCCTTGGCTTTTCAACTGTATTGTCCACACAGTCACCTGAGAGGAAGATAAATTAATATCCTGCACCTTAACCCACAACACATTACAGACAGACGCACAGCAGGTGTGTATGTACCTTCTCTGATGGTGGCTGACCACACAGTCTTGTCGGACTCTGTCTCTACGAGGGAGACCTTGAAAGGAGGGGGCTGCTCAAAGAACACCTCAAAATATCCCTTCAATTTAGTCACGGCCAGCGTGAACGGCAAGTCCTGCAGGACACCAAATACACACAACACAGACATTATGAATAAACGCACATGGTACATAATGTACCAACACTGAGTATACAAAACATTAAGAACACCTGGGTTGTGTTTCGGAGGACGCATGGCTTTTGACCTTCGTCTCTCCCGAGCCCGTACGGGAGTTGTAGCGATGAGACAAGATTGTAACTACTAACAATTGGATACCACGAAACAGGGTTAAATTTAAAAAAGAAGAAATTATGAATAAACTCACATAGGACATAACGTACATACACTGAGTAAACAAAACATTAAGAACACCTGCTCTTTCCATTACATAGACTGACCAGATGAATCTAGGTGAAACCTATGGTCCCTTATTGATGTCACTTGTTAAATCCACTTCAAATCAGTCTAAATGAAGGGGAGGAGACGGGTCAAATAATGATTTTTCAGCCTAGAGACAATTGAGACATGGATTGTGTATGTGTACCATTCAGAGGGTGAATGGGCAAGACCAAATATTTAAGTGCCTTTGAACAGGGTATGGTAGTAGTTGCCAGGCGCACCGGTTTGAGTCAAGAAATGCAATACTGCCACGTTTTTCATGCTCAACAGATTCCCATGTGTATCAAGAACGGTAAACCAGCCCAATAACATCCAGCCAACTTGACACATCTGTGGTAAGCATTGGAGTCAACATGGGCCAGCATCCCTGTGGTACGTTTTTGATACCTTGTAGAGTCCCTGCCTCGACGAATTGAGGCTGTTCTGAGGGCAAAAGGGGGTGCAACTCAATATTAGGAAGGTGTTCTTAACGTTTTGTACACTCAATGTACCGTACATACAGTTGAAGTCGGAAGTTTACATACACTTATGTTGGAGTCATTAACTCGTTTTCCAACCACTCCACACATGTCTTGTTAACCTGTTGAAACTCTGTGGGCGCTATATCATTTTTGGATAAAAAGACGTGCCCGTTTTAAGCGCAATATTTTGTCACAAAAAGATGCTCGACTATGCATATAATTGGTAGCTTTGGAAAGAAAACACTGACGTGTCCAGAACTGCAAAGATATTCTCTGTGCGTGCCCTAGAACGTGAGCTACAGGCAAAACCAAGATGAGACGGCATCCAGGAAATGAGCAGGATTTTTGAGGCTCCGTTTTCCATTGTCTCCTTATATGGCTGTGAATGCGAGAGGAGTGAGTCTGCCCTTTCTGTCGTTTCTCCAAGGTGTCTGCAGCATTGTGACGTATTTGTAGGCATATCATTGGAAGATTGACCATAAGAGACCACATTTACCAGGTGCCCGCCCGGTGTCCTGCGCCGAAATTGGTGCGCAAAACTCAGCTGCAAGTATTTTTCCATGGAATTCAGAGAAGAAAGCAGGCTTCCACGAACGATATATCAATGAAGAGATATGTGAAAAACACCTTGAGGATTGATTCCAAACAACATTTGCCATGTTTCGGTCGATATTATGGAGTTAATTCGGAAAAAGTTTGACGTTGTAGGTGACTGAATTTTCGGTTCGTTTCGGTAGCCAAATGTGATGTACAAAACGGAGCGATTTCTCCTACACAAAGACGCTTTCAGGAAAAACTGCACATTTGCTATGTAACTGAGTCTCCTCATTGAAAACATCCGAAGCTCTTCAAAGGTAAATGATTTTATTTATTTGGTTATCTGGTTTTTGTGAAAATGTTGCGTGCTAAATGCTACTCAGAATGCTAAGCTAGCTTAGCATACTCTTACACAAATTAGTGAATTGCTATGGTTCAAAAGCATATTTTGAAAATCTGAGATGACAGTGTTGTTAAGAAAAGGCTAAGCTTGAGAGTAGGCGCATTATTTTCATTTTATTTGCGATTTTCAGAAATCGTTAACGTTGCGTTATGCTAATGAGCCTGAGGCTTTAGTCACGATCCCGGATGGGGAGTTTCAAGAGGTTTTAACTGTAGTTTTGGCAAGTCGGTTAGGACATCTACCAACAATTGTCTACAGACAGATTATTTCACTGTATCACAATTCCAGTGAGTGAGAAGTTTACATACAATAAGTTGACTGTGCCTTTAAACAGCTTGGAAAATTCCAGAAAATTACGTCATGGCTTTAGAAGCTTCTGATAGGCACATTTACATAATTTGAGTCAATTGGAGGCATACCTGTGGATGTATTTCAAGGCCTACCTTCAAACTCAGTGCCTCTTTGCTTGACATCATGGGAAAAATCAGCCAAGACCTCGGAAAAGAAATTGTAGACCTCCACAAGTCTGGTTCATCATTGGAAACAATTTCCAAACGCCTGAAGGTACCATGTTCATCTGTACAAATAAGAGTATGCAAGTACAAACACCATGGGACCACGCAGCCATCATACCACTCAGGAAGGAGACACGTTCTGTCTCCTAGAGATGAACGTACTTTGGTGCGAAAAGTGCAAATCAATCCCAGAACAACAGCAAAGGACCTTGTGAAGATGCTGGAGGAAATGGGTACAAAAGTATCTATATCCACAGTAAAACAAGTCCTATATCGACATAACCTGAAAGGCCGCTAAGCAAGAATCCACTGCTCCAAAACCGCTATAAGAAAGTCAGACTAAGGTTTGCAACTGCACATGGGGACAAAGATTGTACTTTTTGGAGAAATGTCCTCTGGTCTGATGAAACAAAAATAGAACTGTTTGGCCATAATGACCATCGTTATGTTTGGGAGAAAAAGGGGGAGGCTTGCAAGTCGAAGAACACCATCCCAACCGTGAAGCACAGGGGTGACTGCGTCATGTTGTGAGGGTGCTTTGCTGCAGGAGGGTCTTGTGCGCTTCACAAAATAGATGGCATCATGAGTGAGGGAAATTATGTGGATATTTTGAAGCAACATCTCAAGACATCAGTCAGGAAGATAAAGCTTGGTCGCAAATGAGTCTTCCAAATGGACAATGACCCCAAGCATACTTCCAAAGTTGTGGCAAAATGGCTTAAGAACAACAAAGTCAAGGTATTAGAGTGGTCATCACAAAGCCCTGACCTCAATCCTATAGAAAATTTGTGGGCAGAACTGAAAAAGTGTGTGCGAGCAAGGCGGCCTACAAACCTGACTCAATTACACTAGTTCGGTCAGGAGGAATGGGCCCAAATTCACCCAACTTATTGTGGAAAGCTTGGGGAAGGCTACCTGAAACATTTGACCCAAGTTAAACAATTTAAAGGCAATGCTACCAAACACTAACTGAGTGTATGTAAACTTCTGACCCACTGGGAATGTGATGAAAGAAATAAAAGCTGAATTAAGTAATTATCTTTACTATTATTCTGACATTTCACATTCTTAAAACAAATTGATGATCCTAACAGACCTAAGAGGGATTTTTTACTAGGATTAAATGACAGGAATTGTGAAAAACTGAGTTTAAATGTATTTGGAAAAGGTGTATGTAAACTTCTGAGTACAACTGTACTGTAGGTCAGTGCTTACTGGTTATGCATTAATGGGTGAATGAAACCTCACCGCGGGGCTGATGTCTCCCTCTGGTTCACTCATGAGGCGGTACCTCCTCTCATCCAACTTACAGGTGGGTGGCTTCTCTACCTTCAGGTAACGCTTGTTGGCGCAACGCACCTCCTTCCATATGTCCTGGAGTGAGTGAGGGGTAGTGGAGGAGAAAGAGAGGCAGAGAGACAAAGGAATAGATAGAAGTAGATTTACCATAAGTAAGCGAGAGATTCTAATAAATGGTAATAGCGGGGATGACTATTCCCTGTTCAGGATACCTGGGAGTTGGCGGACGGAGATGTTTTCCATGGTCATTTTGGTGTGTGATGGAAAATCTTTCTTATTGTTGCATAACGGTCAACAACTTCTCTCCCTGGCCAGTTAGGCAGGGTTAAATAGACTGTTCTGAAGCTGAGTGCTCTAATGTGGGTTTCTGCTGAGCTCAGGCATTCTGTCACTCAGCCATTCCCCTCACCACTGTTACTACTATCACACACCACTGATTCTACACACTACCAGCGCTCAAACCACATTTCAGGTACTGGGTGACATGTGACCTAAGAGACTGTAATATCACAGAGTAAATATTAACTGTGGTCTATATTTGATACACATGGTGTTACTATCCCAATATAAACCTACCAGTTGGAAAAACATTGTCATTTTAACCTGTCTGGGAGCGAGGTTCCGCTAGCGCTAGCGGAACAGCCAATGAAATTGCAGGGCGCCAAATACAAATCAACAGAAATCTCATAAATCAAATTTCTCAAACATACAAGTATTAGGCACCATTTTAAAGATACAATTCTTGTTAATCCAGCCACAGTATCTTATTTAAAAAATGCTTTACAGCGAAAGCTCCACAAACAATTATGTTAGGTCACCACCAACTCACAGAAAAACCCAGCCATTTTTCCAGCGAAAGAGAGGAGTCACAAAAGGAACAAATAGAGATCAAATTAATCACTAACCTTTGATGATCATCAGATGACACTCATAGGACTTCATGTTACACAATACATGTATGCTTTGTTTCGATAAAATGCATATTTATATCCAAAAATCTAATTTTACATTGGCGTGTTATGTTCAGTAGTTCCAAAACATGCAGTGATTTTGCAGAGAGCCACATCAATTTACAGAAACACTCATTATAAATGTTGATGAAAATACAAGTGTTATGCATGGAACTTTAAATAAACTTCTCCTTAATGGAACTGCTGTGTTAGATTTCAAAAACACTTTACGGAAAAAGCATACCATGCAATAATCTGAGTATGGAGCTCAGAGCCCAAACCAGCCAAAATAAATATCTGCCATGTTGTGCAGTCAACATTAGTCAGAAATAGCATTATAAATATTCACATACCTTTGATGATCTTCATCAGAATGCACTCCCAGGAATCCCAGTTTCACAATAAATGTTTGATTTGTTCGATAAAGTTCATCATTTATGTCCATATACCTCCTTTTGTTAGGGTGTTTGGTAAACAAATCCAAACGCGCGTGACTTCCAGCGGATAGGTCGGAAGAAAATTCCCAAAAGTTATATTACTGGTCGTAGAAACATATCAAACGATGTATAGAATCAATCTTTAGGATGTTTTTATCATAAATGTTCAATAATGTTACAACCGGAGAATTCCATTAGAAAAGCAATGGAACAGGAGCTACCTCTCATGTGAATGCGCGTAACTGAGCTTGTGGCTGCTGGCAGACCTCTGACTCATTCCCCTCTCATTCTGCCCCCCTTCATAGTAGAAGCATCAAACAATGTTCTAAAGACGGTTGACATCTAGTGGAAGCCTTAGGAAGTGCAACATAACCAATATCCCACTGTATCTTCAATAGGGGCCGAGTTGAAAAACTACAAACCTCAGATTTCCCACTTCCTGTTTGGATTTTTTCTCAGGTTCTTGCCTGCCATATGAGTTCTGTTATACTCACAGACATCATTCAAACAGTTTTAGAAATGGCAGTGTTTTCTATCCAATACTACTAATAATATGCATATATTAGCATCTGGGACTGAGTAGGAGGCAGTCTACTCTGGGCACGCTTTTCATCCAAAAGTGAAAATGCTGCCCCCTATCCCAATGAAGTTAACCAGTGTTGTCCACTGGAATAGATTCAGATCTAATGTATGAGGTTTGGGGTTTCCATCTGAGTTATTTCTAGATACAGATACACAAATCAATACACAATCATTTGTTAATTAATATGCACCAATGCCATCTGATACAGTGACAAATGAACTCATCTTGATCACCACACACACACAAATAAACAGACCGCAGACTTCCAGTGTGACATGTGATTTCCCTCAGTAGAGACCACAGTGTGAGTCAGAGTGCCAGGAGGTTACGCAAGTGGGCATTACAATCCCTCTGATCATGTTCATTTCTCTGACTCAGTAAGATGTTACTGTAATGATCCGCATACACACACCCCGTGTCCCTCTCACCTTAATGTCAGAGGAGTTGTTGGTGGCCAGGTAGATGCGAAAGGAGTAGGAGTTGTTCAGAGCCAGTTCCTTATACACCAGGACCACCCCGTGGTGCTCTACAGGCTTGCTGCTCTGGACAATAGGCCCCACCGGGGACAGGGATGATACACGCCACTTTACATGGCTGCCAGAGTGGTCTACCGAGGGCTCGATCATCGGACAGCTGTCCTTCATATGCAGGACACTAAAGGTCATTTCACTGTCGGGGTTAGCGAGGCAGAGGAAGTGAGGGAACTGGATGGAGGTGAGGATGGATGAGGGGCTGTTGACACAGTCCACGTTGAAGATGGGCCCAGCAAACCTCCAGGAGTCCCTGAGGAACATGCCAAACTTGGACCAGGACAGGACCGAGTAGCGGATCAGGACTCTCTCTGACACCTCAAACACCAGGCCGGTGACGGAGCACTCATATGTCCCCTCTCCCTCCAGCTGCACCCTGAGACAAAGAACACAGAGAGATGGACAGACTCATACCAGTCAGACAGACACTCAGCAGAAGGGGCATTAGTGGTTTGGGGATTTTCTTATTTATTAAAAAAGAGAGGTAGAGATACTAAGTAAGCAAGAGAGTAAGAGATTTAGAGATGGAGAAAAAAAGAGGGAGAGAGAGAAGGAGAGTCTGTGTGAGAAAGAGAAGGAACGAGGCTACAGGTAGAAGAGCTACTCACTGTAGGCGACCTTTAGAGATCCTCCTGGGAGTAACCAGTTCATTGCCTTGACTCTGATTGAGAAACAGACATGGTACTAAGATTGACCCCTGTTCCTCTAGTGAGTCTACAGCCAAACTGTATGTCTCTGAAGCTTTATTACACAACTATCGTTCAATTCCACAATCAAACAAATGTACTTACCTGCTGGACAGCCTTGCATTTTTCACAGCATGGCTTGGGGGGCACATCTGACAAAGGAGAGGCCAAATGTCAAACTAGGCACTCCCTCTTGGGGAGCACTCTACCTCTCAGACTATGATTTGCAGACACATTTTCATAAACCTATGAATGCACCCAGATATCCCCTCTCTAGCCTTTCAACCATTACAATCTCCTTTGTCTAGGATAGCTCGACATGCTATGGACAAAGCTAAGCATTTGGTAGTAGAATGACTTGTGTCAAACTGAGGATACCTTTAGCAAGGGAAACCTCTGCATCAGGTTGAGGAGCCGACTCTGACTCTGTGGAGAGATAAGTTACACCTCATGAAGGAAGTTGGGGGAGAGGAGCAATCATTCTACTCAGGACTTTGAGGTTAAAGAGGCTATTCATCTGTATTTCAGAGGCAGGATAAGGCAGATATAGGCATTGTGGCTGACGTTTTAGTTCCCACTCACCATTACAGGAACCCTCAACGTCAGGCTCCTCGGATTCTACTGGGACAAGCCAAGAAATAATACAATTATTTCTAAAAAGATCCTAACTGACTGCGTAAAGACACAAGCCAGGTGCTGGTGTGACCGTGTATCGTCACAGATTGTAAATGATTTTGATGAAGCTGACAGAACAAGGCCTGTGTTTTTCTCACCTCCTCCTTTCTCAGCAAAGCCGTCTGTTGAAAGACAAAGAGAGAGAACGTTATGTTAGAGGGTGGGATAAAGCCTGAAGATTCATACTGTGCTGGAGAGTTTTTGATCTCTAGCAGCCGCTCACCAGAATCCTCCTCCTCCTCCTCCTCCTCTTCGTCCTCCTCTTCTTCAGAACTCTCCTCTGTAGATGTCCCTGCATTGTCTGTCAGAAAAATCCATAGGACATGGAGGGATGAACTTTGAAAACGTTTCTCATTCTAAGTGTACTTTCAAATAAAGAGGGGTGAGGGAAATTGATTGGTAGTTCAAACATGACTTGAGAGGGGGTCTATATGCCTATATGCAGCTCAGAGACCATTAGAGTTCTGTTTGAGTCATGTTCACGGGGGCGTGG
Organism: Oncorhynchus masou masou; assembly: GCF_036934945.1. NCBI lineage: Eukaryota > Metazoa > Chordata > Actinopteri > Salmoniformes > Salmonidae > Oncorhynchus > Oncorhynchus masou. The sequence continues at coordinate 63,281,883 of NC_088224.1, forward strand.
GGGGCTTCTCTTTCGAGTGAAATCTCACTCTATACGAGGAAAATACAAACATACTGCAAAGGTGTATCCACCTGAGCCACTGTTATCATTTTCAGTCAGATTATCTGTAACAACTGAACTTTTAGTAGAGATGTCTTGGGTAAGGGGTTAATATGGAATTAGGAAATCTCCTCTCTCCATCTTTCCACCCCACTTTACCCATAAAGTAGCAGGTAGCCAGGTGGTTAGAAGGTTGGCCTTGGAACCAAAAGGTTACTGGATGGGATCCCTGAGCTGACATGGTAAAAATTGGTCGTTCTGCCCCTGAACAAGGCAGTTAACCCACTTTTCCCCGGTAGGCCGGCATTGTAAATAAGAATTTATTCTCAACTGACTTGGCTAGCTAAATAAAACGTTTAAAAACCTCAGGGGACTGGCCCTCTGTGGGACCTGCCCCAAACAACTCCAGCCCAACCCCTGAGAGTTTTCTGAAGGTTCTCTACTCATGTCTACCCCAGGCCTATTACTAAGAAATGGCAGAAAAAGAATATCATACATTATCGATTTGTAGCCTTTTATGTACTGTCTGACTGAGCATGATCTAAATGTTGCACTTCTGTTGTCAAACTGTGACGAAGTTCATTCTGATGAGCTCATCAGTGTATACCGTATATCTTCACTCACATCACACCACATCACTCTTCTGAAACCTCCACAACTGATTCCTCACTAATGTAGATGAACGCAAACTGGATACAGTATGTATATGAGCGTATTGTAATTCGGTGATATGTCTGTGCTTTTTCTATGTATAGGGCTGAGGGCCCCTGTGTCAGAAGCTGATATTCTCATTCAGAAATTCAGAATGACTTACAAATTGTATGCTTCATACTGTAAGTGCATCTAAAGTAGGGCTGTGATGACGATTAACGATTAATTGCCATGCAAATGGTCACGATTATTGTTGTGATTGTCATTTTTGTAGAATTTGTATATATTTTGTAATGCATCTTTGAAAATAATCTACGAGATACCTAAAGAATACAACACAGCTTTGGCGAGACAATTTCTCAAAAACAAATGTTTTTGACTTCTTGGAACTTCTGAAAATCAAGCTTCTCCACCCAAATCATTGTAAAATGATTACCAACTTTACCCTTTTCATGTAAAAATGAAAAAACTGCTACTGGGTAAACTATATCTACTCGAAAATAAAGTTGAATCCCCCCCATCTTAAAATGTATGTATTCAGAATATCTGGCCTACCTGGTAAGATAGAGTGAAGTGAACTGGTGCCCTGGTGTACAGACATGGCTAGCTCCAGGGGTATCTGTACCCAGCAGGAGTGAGTCTGGGTCAGGCCTTCTAGCTGAGAGCCTGGCATTGGCAGAGGGGAAGCTAATAGATGGAGCCAGTCCTCTCTGGGGCAGGGAGCCTCATCTAAGACTGAGAACCAGCTAGGTCTCTCTCTCTCTCTCTCTCTGCTCGACAAACGTCCCTCTCTCTTGCTCGTTCTCCCCCCCCAATCGCTCCATCTGTGTCCTCATATGCCTCCAATCGCTCTCTGCCTCATCTAACATCCACTCCGTCTACTCTCAGACAGCATGCTTTATCAACCCAATGTACATCTCACACACACAGATTTTTTTTACTGGTGTTGACTGCCATCTGCTGGTCTAATTAAAGATCACATTAATTCAGAACTTTTTGCCACATGAGACAAAACAAAACATTTCATGCACAATCAAACAAAGAGCAAACGGTGCTTACCCTTCTGGTCAGGGGCAGGGATGTCTCCATCGCTGTTGGTTAAAAGATAGGAAATGATAAGGGCATCCCAAGACGTTATCAAAATGGAGTTAAGAGAATACAACTTCAGTTTATGGACCAGTGGGGGGAGGGGATTATGGGTGTGGAGAAGAGGGGGTGGAGCTGAACTGTCCAGCTGCAGACCCATCTCTGTCTTCACTTCCTCTCTCTGATGTACACACAAACGCTCATTTAACTGAGGCACAAAAACAGGAAGTGGAGGAGCTGCCAAAATCTCACGTTCATGACATCAGCCCATCCTCCAGTGTGGTGTGGAACCCCCACCCCATACATACTGACCCAGTTTTACACACTAGTGTTGGACGGCTGGTACTGCAAACACATGGAAAGGTACTGGCTGATAATAGTGCTTGCGATTATAAACCATAAGTTCTTAAAGAGACAGTATCAGAGAACATCGAAAGTTGATCTAACATCAAGACACAAAGGGAAGGGTTTTGCAGTTAGCAGTGTTACAGGTTTATAAGAAAACCATAATAATGTGCATCATCCAGAGGATGTCGCTCAGCCTCAGACAAAGCGTGCCGCTTGGTGATTCAGTCTGACTTGTGTGAACAAGTTCAGCACGCACAGAGAACTAGGTCAACAGTATTTATTTTTTATTTTACTCCATCGTACAAATACGGCGCTCTAGGTGATCAAAAGCCAGAGTTGACTCAAGTGTAGTCTTTAGTCCTTTACCACAGAGGAGACTAGGAATACAGTAGAAACACTTCACTGAGTTGGCATGTGTTTACAACCTCTTTGATAATAAGAAAGTCATTCATCATGATAACTGTGCATGGTACCTGCAGATAAGGTCCTGAAACAATGATTGAATTGTGACAAATTCACAGGGTATTTCTAGTTGTGTCATAAATATTGTCACTTTTAGATTTAATGAAACCTGATAAGCTAGTGGTCCTCATCCTCATTGTCCTCAGACAGGAGTACAGGAAAGACTGTTTACTTTTCCAAGGTCAATGTTCGACACAGCCAACAGGTTTCTGTATCATAACACAACTGTTAAACATTTCCATGGCAGTCATATTCCCACATGTACTCTGCCCATGACAGAAGTCACGCACTGATCTGTTTCACCTGTCTTTGTGATTGTCTCCACCCACCTCCAAGTGTTACCCGTTTTCCACATTATTCCCAGGGTATTTATTCCTGTGTTCTCTGTTTGTCTGTTGTCAGTTCACCTTGTTTTGTCAACCAGCGTGTTTTTCCATGCTCCTGCTTTTTCCTTGTCTCTGCTTTTCTAGTCCGCCTGGTTTTGACCTTTTGCCTGCCCTTGAGCCTGCCTGCATCCCTGTACCGTTTGAAACTCTGACCTGGTTATGAACTTTCGCCTGTCCTCGACCTGCCCCATGTTGTTTAATAAATATCAGAGACTCAAACCATCTGCCTCCTGTGTCTGCATTTGGGTCTCACCCTGTGTTATACTTTCAGCCTCTATACATCTCTCTGTAAATTATTTCTATTTATTTCCCTTTGCCCTCTTGTCAACCCTGGCCTCTCACCATCTCTTACTTCTCTCCCACTCATACAAAACCAAACCCTCCCCTTCCTTGTCTCTCTCACCCCTTCTCTCTCTGTCTGTGTCTCTGTGGTGCGATAAAGCCACAGTTTTTGCATGTTTCCTACAGCCTTACATGAACACACTGAAAACCTGTGAACAAGGGATAGGCAATCGTCCGTTAGTTCAAGTGCTATAGTTTTTGTCACAGCTCCAATTTAGCCTTGTGTACCTCAGTAGGTTAACATATCACACACCATCAGTCACAATATTAATGATACACTAAACTGTCAAGTATGAGGGTAAAACATTATGCCTTCATGAGGGGTCATATTTTCCGCAGATATTGTGCATTGTATATTTATGTATACTGAACAAAATTATAAACTCAACATTTCAACAATTTTACTGATTTACAGTTCATATAAGGAAATCAGTCAATTTAAATAAATACATTTAGGCCCACCCACTTGGGAGCAAGGTCCACCCACTGGGGAAACAGGCCCAGCCAATCAAAATTAGTTTTTCCCCACAAAAGGTCTTTATTACAAACAGAAATACTCCTCCGTTTCATCAGCTGTCCGTGTGGCTGGTCTCAGATGATCCCGCAAGTGAAGACGGCAGATGTGATGGTCCTGGGCTGGCTACACGTGGTCTGCAGTTGTGAGGCCGCAAGACCGTACTGACAAATTCTCTACAACAACTTATGTTAAAGAAATTAACATTCAATTCTCTGGCAACAGTTCTGGTGGACAAGCCTGCAGTCGGCATGCCAATTACACGCTCCCTAAAAACTTGTGACATATGTGGCATTGTGTTGTGAGACAAAACTGCACATTTTAGAGTGGCCTTTTATTGTCCCCAGCACATGGTGCACCTCTAATGACCATGCGGTTTAATCAGCTTCTTGATATGCCACACCTGTCAGGTGGATGGATTATTTTGGCAAAGGAGAAATGCTCACAAACAGGGATGTAAACAAATTTGTGCACAAAATTTGAGAGAAATAAGCTTTTTGTGTGAATTTGAATTGATTTGAATTAACCATTTCTGGGATCTTTTATTTCAGCTCATGAAACATCGGACCAACACTTTACATGTTGCATTTATGTTTTTGTTCAGTATAATTGAATATCTACAGTACCAGTCAAAAGTTTGGACACACCTACTCATTATTTAATACACATTGTAGAATACTAGTGAAGACACAAAAACAATGAAATAACACATATGGAATCATGTAGTAACCAAACAAATGTTAAAGAAATGTTTGAGATTCTTCAAAGTACCCACCCATTGCCTTGATTACATCTTTGCACACTATTCGCATTCTCTCAACCAGCTTCATGGGGTAGCCACCTGGTATGCATTTCAATTAACAGATGTGCCTTGTTAAAAGTTAATTTGTGGAATTTCTTTCCTTCTTTATGCGTTTGAGACAATCAGTTGTGTTGTGACAAGGTAGGGGTGGTATACAGAAGATAGCCCTATTTGGTAAAAGACCATATTATGCCAAGAACAGCTCAAATAAACAAAGAGAAATGACACTGCATCATTACTTTAAGACCGGAAGGTCAGTCAATAGTGAACATTTCAAGAATTTTGAAAGGTTCTTCAAATGCAATCGTAAAAACCATCAAGAGTACCAGTATGATGAAACTGGCTCTCATGAGGACCACCACAGGAAAGGAAGACCCAAAGTTACCTCTGCTGCAGAAGATACATTCATTAGAATTACCAGCCTCAGAAATTGCAGCCCAAATAAATGCTTCACTGAGTTCAAGTAACAGATATCTCAACATCCACTGTTCAGAGGAGACTGTGTTAATCAGGTCTTCATGGTCAAAATTGCTGCCAAGAAACAACTACTAAAGGACACCAATGAGAAGAAGACACTTGTTTGGGCCAAGAAACACAAGCAATGGACATTAGACCGTTGGAAATTTGTCCTTTGGTCTGATGAGTCCAAATTTGAGATTTTTGGTTCCAACCGCTGTGTCTTTGTGAGACAGAGTACGTGAACGGATGATCTCCACATGTGTGGTTCCCACCGTGAAGCATGGAGGAGGTGTGATGGTGTGGGGTTGCTTTGGTGGTGACACTGTCAGTGATTTATTTAGAATTCAAGGCACACTTAACCAGCATGGTTACCACAGCATTCTGCAGCTAATCGCCATCCCATCTGGTTTGCACTATCATTTGTTTTTCAACAGGACAATGACCCAACACACCTCCAGGCTGTGTAAGGGCTATTTGACCAAAAAGGAGTGTGATGGAGTGCTGCATAAGATGACCTGGCCTCCACAATCACCCGACCTCAACCCAATTGAGATGGTTTGGGATGAGTTGGACCTCAGAGTGAAGGAAAAGCAGCCATCAAGTGCTCAGCATATGAAGGAACTCCTTCAAGACAGTTGGAAAAGCATTCCAGGTGAAGCTGGTTGAGAGAATGCCAAGAGTGTGCAAAGCTATCATCGAGACAAAGGGTGGCTACTTTGAAGAATCTAAAAACTTTTTCTGTTTGTCACATCGGTATGAATGATTCGGGAGGCAGACGCAGGAATGCATAATATGGGTTTTTATTAAGCCCCAAATTACGTCGACGAAGACCAAACAAACACGTAACAAAAACACAGGGTTGAAACCCAAACAAAAGAGCGAAGAGTACCTCGAATAAATGACACTAGCACACACTGATTATCACACGGGACGAGACCCGTAATCATCTGCGCAATCCACACGGGCACAAAAGCACAGCACAGGTAAAACACACAGCACAGGTAAAACACACAGCACAGGTAAAACACACAGCACAGGTAAAACACACAGCACAGGTAAAAAACACAGCACAGGTAGTCACACAGCACAGGTAGTCACACAGCACAGGTAGTCACACAGCACAGGTAGTCACACAGCACAGGTAGTCACACAGCACAGGTAGTCACACGCACCAACGGACATAGTAACAATAATGGACAGCACCATGATGAACAAAGGGCACATATATACAAATACAATCAGTGGGAATAGGGGCCAGGTGTGCGCAATGAAAGTTCCAGAGGGATCCGTGACATTTTGGGTTAATACACGATTCCATGTGTTATTTCATAGTTTTGATGTCTTAACTATTATTCTACAATGTAGAAAATAGTACAAATAAAGAAAAACCCTGGAATATGCTGGTGTGTCAAAACTTTTGACTGGTACAGTATATATGTCAGCACTTCGGTGACACTCAAGCCTCTTCAGTGATTTGAGCTTTGAATTGTCTAACCAGAATTTTGATTATTTAAGTCAGTGGCAAAAGGGTGTGGCATGGTGGCAAGGTGCCAAATGTGTCTTGTTTCTCCAGAAGCCTGTGGTGTGATTGAAAACCAGGAAACCACAGTAACTATTGACCTCGTGCTCCCCTTGGATATAAGTCACCATCTGTCACCTTTAACTGCCCTGGGGTTCATGGTTACTCTCCACACAAACACTATTCATTATTTACTACACAAAGGGGACAATGTAGAACGTTTTCTACATTTCTACAACTACATTTTACGGTATAAAACATTACCATGATTGTAGTAACACTGGTTACAGAAGTGATATGTTTTTTTTTAAATAGTCCTTGACTATCAAGCTTCACAGGAAAAAGTCCCAATAGCCTACGTAATTCAAGATGATTATATGGTACATACCATATATGGTATATTATTTGGTACATAGATGCTCCTATACATATAACAACGAAGCTAGTTTACCTTTACTATATTCAAGCACTTTCACATGGCAGGTGTCTAATGAAGAACGACCTGGCTGGCACGCTTTTAAACAGCTGAAACAATACATCGAGACAAAGTAGCCTAACTATGACAGTATAAAATGCAGTGGTGAAGGACGGGTACACAAAAGTGGTTTCGTTCTCAAGTTAAAAGAGACGGTTTAATTGAGAACCCAAAAATGATTGTTGCATTGGGTTGGCCTACAGAATAACATCGTTCTATAGTTGTAACTCGCGGAATAGCCATATTGCTTGGGCGATGGGCATGTTTGTATTATGATCAGTCAACAACACAGCATCTTGTGCGTTACAAAGCGACCATGGCGTCCCCTCTCACTTTGGGGTCTGTCTTCAATAAAATAAAAATACACGGTTGCAACTATTTAGGGTCTTGTGTTATTTATTTTATTATAAATCGAGAACTAAGTTACCAGCTGAGGGTAGCAAGCAGCAACAACAAAGGAACAGCTCTTTCCGGATTCGACAGAACATTTGCGGCGCACATCTTTGTCAGTGTGAATGCAACCCCATGCATATATAGGCTACGTGCAAGACTAAATCTGGCCTTTATTTGGCTATGTATTTACGATGCTTACCCTTCATCCAGGTTACAAGCGGCTCCGCAGCTCGCCATCCTCGCCACCATCATGTGTCCTTTGAGGAACTTTCACCTTCGGTTTTGATATTGTCGTTTTTGCTTCACGGTTTTTGCTTCACGTGATGTTCCGTGATAGCACCTGCCTGTCTCTTTGTCAGAAAACATCTCCTTTTAAAATGATACCTTGACTTTACATCAAATATGACGATGTAAGCTGTCAAAACAAATACACTCTCCTATAGTAGGGATAGGTTTAGTTTAGGCTAAAATATGCTGATGTTACTACCATGTTTTTACATAGATGTCTCATTGTCTACAATTCCAAATGATTTACAAATAGCTCCAAAAGCGCAGCCTGGAGCAAAGAAGTGCGCACGAACAGCTCAGTGGGAGGAGTATATTACCCCGCCAATTAGTTTGGGCCAATGATTTACATAACTCTAGGCCGCTTTTTCTTTGAAACAAGACGCCTGGCTGCAAGGCTCTTCTGGCTTTCTTTCCCGTCAATTCTGATCAATGAGAACTCTCTGATTAATATGGTGGGGACAAAACATATGTACAATAAGGAAGATTATCTGGGCTCCCAATATGATTTTAATTATTGAAGATTACTAAAGTTTATAGCTTACGTGCTAAAATATTGATACTGAAATAAATTGTAATTCTTCTGCCACATTGTATTAAATGGTCAGACCTTTTGATATCCAGGCGTTACGTTGTAGATATTTCTCACCCTTTCTTTGTAACATTGTATCTATATCTCGGGGACTCCCGAATGGCGCAGCGGTCTCATGCACTGCATCTCAGTACTTGATGCGTCACTATAGACACAGCCCAGATACGAACCAGGATATTGGGAGTCCCATGGGGCGGCGCACAATTGGCCCAGCGTCGTCCGTATTTGGCCGGTGTAGGTCGTCATTGTAAATTTGAATCTGTTCGACTTGTCAAGTTAAATAAATGTCAAGTTAAATAAATGTTAAATAACCAAAAGTAGGTCAAGTCAATGGTCTCGTGTCAAAAGTTCATTTTTTAGCGGGAAAATATAAACCCGTAAATCTGCAGTACACGAAACCAAACACTAGATATCGCAATCTACAATAAGAAAAACACGATGTTCTGTTGCCAGTGAAGTTCCCAGTCTAGTATTTCTTGTTCACCTCTATTGGCCAGTTCATCTTTACTTGAATGGAAAACGCTCTGCCTGATATAAGTCAACAGGTAATGATCAGAAAATATGTAACTAATCATAGGCCTATCTCTAGTCTAATCTACAGAGTGAGAGTGCTGTGTGTGAGTGCCCCCCTCACCAGCTCTTTCACTTTCCTGCCTTTCTCTGTGTGTGATGTCCAGGGACAGAGGAATGAGTGCAGGATCAAGGGCTTTCCTATCGATCTGGTGCTCATTTGGAGTGGATGAGTGGACCCATCTCTCTCTCTCCAGGACTACAGCTACTTAAAAACATAGTGTGCATGGTGTGTTTGTGTATGTGTATGTATGTATGTATGTATGTATGTATGTGTGTGTATTTATGTGTGCAGCAACAGACAGTGACAGAGATTTGGAACAAACCGGGTGACCACAGATACATTATACAAGTCTATAACCCTACAGGGAGAACTCAGCCCCTCAATGCAGGGACAAGACACACATGGAGCTGAGGCTGGATCAATAGCCTGCCTGCCTGAGCTGCTGTGCTGGGAGAATCCAGAGAGGAGAGGAGACCTCGGGGAGAGAGAGAGGAGAGGAGACCTGAGTGGAGACCTGGGGGAGAAAGAGAGGAGAGGAGACCTGAGTGGAGACCTGGGGGAGAGAGAGAGGAGAGGAGACCTGAGTAGAGACCTGGGGGAGAGAGAGAGGAGAGGAGACCTGAGTGGAGACCTGGGGGAGAGAGAGAGGAGAGGAGAGGAGACCTGAGTGGAGACCTGGGGGAGAGCGAGAGGAGAGGAGACCTGAGTGGAGACCTGGGGTAGAGAGAGAGGAGGGGAGACCTGAGTGGAGACCTGGGGGAGAGAGAGAGGAGAGGAGACCTGAGTAGAGACCTGGGGGAGAGAGAGAGGAGAGGAGACCTGAGTGGAGACCTGGGGGAGAGAGAGAGGAGACCTGAGTAGAGACCGGGGTGAGAGAGAGAGGAGATGAGACCTGAGTAGAGACCTGGGGGAGAGAGAGAGGAGAGGAGACCTGAGTAGAGACCTGGGGGAGAGAGAGAGGAGAGGAGACCTTAGTAGAGACCTGTGGGAGAGAGAGAGGAGAGGAGACCTGAGTGGAGACCTGGGGGAGAGAGAGAGGAGAGGAGACCTTAGTAGAGACCTGTGGGAGAGAGAGAGGAGAGGAGACCTGAGTAGAGACCTGGGGGAGAGAGAGAGGAGAGGAGACCTGAATAGAGACCTGGGTGAGAGAGAGAGGAGAGGAGACCTGAGTGGAGACCTGGGGGAGAGAGAGAGGAGAGGAGAGGAGACCTGCGTGGAGACCTGGGGGAGAGAGAGAGGAGAGGAGAGCTGAGTAGAGACCTGGGGAGAGAGAGAGGAGAGGAGACCTGAATAGAGACCTGGGTGAGAGAGAGAGGAGAGGAGACCTGAGTGGAGACCTGGGGGAGAGAGAGAGTAGTGTAGACCTGAATAGAGACCTGGGGGAGAGAGAGAGGAGAGGAGACCTGCGTGGAGACCTGGGGGAGAGAGAGAGGAGAGGAGAGCTGAGTAGAGACCTGGGGGAGAGAGAGAGGAGAGGAGACCTGAGTGGAGACCTGGGGGAGAGAGAGAGGAGAGGAGACCTGAGTGGAGACCTGGGGGAGAGAGAGAGGAGAAGAGACCTGAGTAGGGACCTGGGGGAGAGAGAGAGGAGAGGAGACCTGAGTAGAGACCTGGGGGAGATGGAGAAAGAGGCCTCTGGCTGCTCTGAGTGCTCTGTAATCTGTGTTGATGTACAGGGGCAGGGGAGAGGACTCTCAATCCACTGAAATTGCACTCTCATCCATTCATACTTCTCTTCTGGTGTAAAGGAACTGGGGAGAGGATTATACACACAGGCTGGGTCTTAATCCAGTGAAGTTGTTCTCATCCACTCCCTCACCTGATGCTCACTCAGGGAAATCCACCCGTCAAACACACAGTCACAGTTGTCTGGGGGGACGCCCCTAGCATCCGCTGGTCTGGTGAAACACAACAGTAAGATTGCAATTGTTTGAGTAAATCCATGTCAAAATACCAACAGAAACTGTCCCTGGCCATGTGTCCTGGAAACATACATTATGGACTCCAACAACTAAGTATGTGAGTAGATAAGTATAATGGATTGAGACAGGGCCCCTGGAACAAGGAAGAAGCCCTACTTTGTTTGAATGCCAAAGCAGCGGTGGGTAAGACATGGCTTTTTTTTAGGATGGACAGACCTGTTTGGAAAGGATGATGTCACCTACTCTAAGGGGTTCATTTGACCCTTGTTGTTCTGGGGAGAGGGCCGCTATCCCATTATCACACACACACAGGCATGCATACACACACACACGCACACACACACACATGCACCCACACACACAGACACATTATATATAACGAGGTATCCTCTTACTCTGGAGACGAGGGATGTTGTTTCCTCTCAACTCAGTTCCATGTCAATAGGCTCAGGGTTAATGATCCTAGAACAATGAACAAAAGATGCAGGTCTGCTGCACCCCTAAACACATCTAGCTATAGACCGTCTGACAGGATCCAGTCTTTTCAGTCTCCAGATGAGCCGTTGAGTCATGTCTCACAGTACTGAGGTTCAAATATCCCCATGACAAAAGAGAGAGAGAGAGAGAGAGAGAGAGAGAGAGCGAGAGAGAGGGAGAGAGAGAGAGACACAGTACATATTTTAAGTGTGCAGGCCCATGCATGGGCTCCTTAAGTGAGATTCCAGAGTCGGTCCCCAGATCATCTTTAAGTTATCTTTCATATGTCAACTTTATGTTAATGGGGCTGACTTGTGGCATTCATGCAGTTATATGTGTGTCCCAAGGGCTGCATGTGTGTGGATATGACACCTACACACTGTTACTAAAGAGAGATCTCGATTTTGGCAACAGTCTCTCTCCCACCACAGAGGACTGGCTTTAATTGTTGTGCGTTCTCACATATTAACAGATTTCCTGTCTCTTGGCGTCCGTAAAAACGGGATGGAAGGATGGAGACAGTAATTTAGGAAGGAAGAAAAAAGACAGAAATGCAAGTCAGCATGGTCCCAAGGGAACTTTGATGTGAGTAACTCACCCCTCTCTCACCCTCCATCACAAACAACTTACATTTTCCCCCTTTTTCCCACTGTATCTCTCTCTCTGACTTCCTCTTTCCTTCTCTCTCTCTCTCTCTGTTGTTGATTCTATGTTTCTGAGCCTTCAGGGGAGTTGGTGCGTTCACAGAGGCGACCGTGGGATGAGTTCCAGTATGGGACGTGGGCGTTGGGAGGATGAGACACAGATGAAGGACTCAGTCTGGCACCCTAGACCCCCCTCCCTCCATGTGTGAGTTAACTCAGCGTAGGCAGGGGTTCAGAAGTCCCCCATCCCCCCTATCACCACCCCCACATACACCATCCTGAGTCCTAACGCATGGGGAAGAATATCCTATATTTAACCACCTGGCTCTGTGGCGAGAGCTGTGTGTGTTTGTGCACGCTAGTGCATGTGTGTATATGTTAGAGTGTACGCAAAGGTAACTATCTACAGCAGAGGGAATGCGTGTAAGCGAGAGTTTATATATGCATGCGATTATGTGTGTAGCCTAAGCACTGAGTCATGTATAGGTGGACGGCCAGGGTACCTGATAGGGGGGAGGGTGTCTCTGTGCTCGGGTGGTTTTAGGGGCTTTCTACACCTCGGGCCGGTTGCCCCCTCAACTCCCTCTGACAGGATTTCCCCCCACTTAATCTAGTGTGTGTGAGTTTTACAATTGTTTCTCCAGGCCATGGAATCCCCCTCCGGTGGGTCTTACCTTACTCTGTGGGTGAGAGAGCTTCAGCAATTAAGAAGACCTGGTGAGCATGTCTCTCTCCCTGTGTTCCCCCTCCCTCCCCTTAGGTAGTGACTCTCCACTCAGTGAGGAGACTAATAGGGTGGCTGATATGTAGGAAATTGCATTATCTTACCCTATTCAATGTGCAGGAACAATGACCTTTGATCCTTGACACATGACCACAGGTTATGTCATCAGGTCAGACACAATCATCTATTTTACCATCATGGACTGTCTTTGAGTTTAATTTTACTGTGCGTATGTTCTGCCTCTTTAAATGTGAGAAAATATTTCAAAGTACAGTTTTCTCAAATTGAACAAACAACATTTACAGACAAACTTATTCAATGTTTAATATGGGTCCAACTGTACAGCTTTCCCTGACAGATAAATGCCCGTTTGAGAGACAATGAGCTTGTACTCTGTGGATCGGGGAGGACATCTTAAGAGTCTTCCCCCCAAATGGTTTGTGATTTCTGGCAGACACTGGTTGCCTGGCGCTGGCAACCCAAACAAACCTGGGAGACGAGGGAAAGCGAGAGAGGGGTGGACAGGTGTGGCAGGTGTGTGTGTGTTATAGTGTACATGTGAATGCGTAAAAACGGAATGGCCAGATGTGTCAGGAAGGCAGAGAGAAGGAATAACAGAGTAAGGGTGTGGGCCAGAGGGAATTGTCACACTAAAAGAGAGAGAAACCAGTAGACAGAGATAGAGGGTGTGTATGTGTGTGTGCGTGCGAGCGAGAAACTGTAATAGTTCTTTATTGAAAAAGAAATGTGTTTTACATGGGAAGTTTTATCTTCTAGGTTTTCCCCTCCACAGCTCTGTTAGGAGGAGAGCATGGTAGTGTATCTTAACAGCAGAGGTCAAGAGAAAGGAAAACACAGAAAGATATAGGAAGAAGGGCAGAGAGACTTTTACTGAATGTCAAGCTATCGCTTCTGCTCACGACAACATGTCGTCAATATACCTAACTGTAAGGTAATTGCCACAATCATGACTAACCATGAAGCCATACATTCAGATGAATGGCAGCTCTGATGAGACCAATCACAAAGCAGAAATGATCAGTTGACTTCCCCCTAGTCCGACTCCTAACCCTCACCATTTGGGTGTAAAATGCAAAACTGAACTTAGAACAGCGTCTAGTGGCAACTGCTCGGCCTAAGTTTAACCCCCCCCCTCCCCTTCTCACTTCTATTACAAGATTTTAGCTTCCTCTTTTCTGAAAAGAGAGAGTTTAGCTTCTTTCTTCAAAGGAAGGCCAAGCTTTGATTAATCTCCAAGCCAAGAAACACACAAATGTGAGTGGAAGAGCAACAAACACACACCACACACACACACACACACACACACACACACACACACACACACACACACACACATGCGCGCACACGCGCACATAAACAGAGCACAAAGCTTTGAGCCGGTAGGGCGATAAGAGTAGGGAAGTATGTGGGTGTGAAATAGCTGTGGTGTGGGACTTTCTGGATTCACACAATTTACTCTGTGTTTTTTAAATGCAGGTCCTGCTATTTATTACAGCCTAAACTAATGGGAATCCGTGAACGCTATATTCACCCACGCAGCATCCTGCCATTCTTTACTTAATGTAGCACAGACATCACACACACACACACACACACACACACATCACACACACAGACACACACACACACACACACACACACACAGAACAAGCGAAGCAAACCCACATGAAACACAGAAACAGATACATACAATATAAACACACATAATGCATGTTGAATGATCTTAAACAAACACAGATTCTCTAACCATATGCTCAACACATGTTCACACACACACCAGGCCCGTCTGACAGAGATCTCAGGGTGAACACAGAAGCATTAGCAGAGTAAAGTACAGTACTCCATTCATCCAGAGTAGTGCTGTATTCTGGGGTCCTTCAGTGGACCAGAGGGAGTAGGATGATGTTGTCCTGAGACACTGATCTGAACTCATGTTTCCATTTCCCCCCTTGATTTAATGCCAGGATTTGGAGAGGATGCGCTGATCCTAGATCTGTGCCTATGAGCAGGATAAGAACTGAGAGAGACACAGAGAGCCATCTACTAGTAAAGCTGATGGCCTGACAAGGCTGCTTTTGTCCATAATTAATGCAGACGTGATAAGCGTGCCATGGAACATGGAGCGGACTATACATTAATAATGGGGGTAATGGACACTGTAAGGCTGCATTATCAAGTACAGCACAAGAGGCCCTTGTGTCAAATGAATAGCACTTATGTTTAGAGGAGTGTTTTGTTCTCTGTTCACTCATTAGACAGAATAGTCCAGTGGTTCCCAAACTGTGCCCCCCCCCCGAACTCAGTCCGGCTTTAAATTTACTCTGCCACCCAACCCACCTCTCATGTGTGTACATGATCTCTCTCTCCTTTCTCTCTCTCTCTCTGTTTCTCAGTGCAGGCCAGGAACACTCTATATTCAGTCCGTTTAAAAATAAATACAGTGCCTTGCGAAAGTATTCGGCCCCCTTGAACTTTACGACCTTTTGCCACATTTCAGGCTTCAAACATAAAGATATAAAACTGTATTTTTTTGTGAAGAATCAACAACAAGTGGGACACAATCAAGAAGTGGAACGACATTTATTGGATATTTCAAACTTTTTTAACAAATCAAAAACTGAAAAATTGGGCGTGCAAAATTATTCGGCCCCCTTAAATTAATACTTTGTAGCCTCACCTTTTGCTGCGATTACAGCTGTAAGTCGCTTGGGGTATGTCTCTATCAGTTTTGCACATTGAGAGACTGAAGTTTTTTCCCATTCCTCCTTGCAAAACAGCTCGAGCTCAGTGAGGTTGGATGGAGAGCATTTGTGAACAGCAGTTTTCAGTTCTTTCCACAGATTCTCGATTGGATTCAGGTCTGGACTTTGACTTGGCCATTCTAACACCTGGATATGTTTATTTTTGAACCATTCCATTGTAGATTTTGCTTTATGTTTTGGATCATTGTCTTGTTGGAAGACAAATCTCCGTCCCAGTCTCAGGTCTTTTGCAGACTCCATCAGGTTTTCTTCCAGAATGGTCCTGTATTTGGCTCCATCCATCTTCCCATCAATTTTAACCATCTGCCCTGTCCCTGCTGAAGAAAAGCAGGCCCAAACCATGATGCTGCCACCACCATGTTTGACAGTGGAGATGGTGTGTTCAGGGTGATGAGCTGTGTTGCTTTTACGCCAAACATAACGTTTTGCATTGTTGCCAAAAAGTTCAATTTTGGTTTCATCTGACCAGAGCACCTTCTTCCACATGTTTGGTGTGTCTCCCAGGTGGCTTGTGGCAAACTTTAAACAACACTTTTTATGGATATCTTTAAGAAATGGCTTTCTTCTTGCCACTCTTCCATAAAGGCCAGATTTGTGCAATATACAACTGATTGTTGTCCTATGGACAGAGTCTCCCACCTCAGCTGTAGATCTCTGCAGTTCATCCAGAGTGATCATGGGCCTCTTGGCTGCATCTCTGATCAGTCTTCTCCTTGTATGAGCTGAAAGTTTAGAGGGACGGCCAGGTCTTGGTAGATTTGCAGTGGTCTGATACTCCTTCCATTTCAATATTATCGCTTGCACAGTGCTCCTTGGGATGTTTAAAGCTTGGGAAATCTTTTTGTATCCAAATCTGGCTTTAAACTTCTTCACAACAGTATCTCGGACCTGCCTGGTGTGTTCCTTGTTCTTCATGATGCTCTCTGCGCTTTTAACGGAACTCTGAGACTATCACAGTGCAGGTGCATTTATACGGTGACTTGATTACACACAGGTGGATTGTATTTATCATCATTAGTCATTTAGGTCAACATTGGATCATTCAGAGATCCTCACTGAACTTCTGGAGAGAGTTTGCTGCACTGAAAGTAAAGGGGCTGAATAATTCTGCACGCCCAATTTTTCAGTTTTTGATTTGTTAAAAAAGTTTGAAATATCCAATAAATGTCGTTCCACTTCATGATTGTGTCCCACTTGTTGTTGATTCTTCACAAAAAATACAGTTTTATATCTTTATGTTTGAAGCCTGAAATGTGGCAAAAGGTCGCAAAGTTCAAGGGGGCCGAATACTTTCGCAAGGCACTGTATATATCAGAGTACCTCTTTCTTTGGTTTTTCATAAAAAATACTTGATGTTCCCAATTTGTGTGATCTGTTGGTTGAAAGCTCTCTAGAGACAGGGAGGGAGATAGAAATATAGAGAAACAGTAGAGACAGAGGGAGAGAAACAGAAAGGGGAAGAGAGAAACAGTCAGGGGGAGAGCGAAACAGAGGGGGAGAGCTGAGGGCTCATTTATTTACATTGACTGGCGAAGAGCATGCAGCAATTTGTGGTGCGTTTCAGGGAAAGACAGTGAGTGGGTGAGACTGATGCAGGAAGTGGTAGAAATGATAGATGATGGAGAGGACGAGAAACAGTAAAAGAGTAATAGATAAGAGGCAAAATGAGAGAGGGGAGGGGAAATGTGAACTTCTGACAAGTCATGACATATTGCATTTTAGTAATTTAGTAGACGCTCTTATTCAGAGCGACTTACAATTAGTGCCCTCATCTTAAGATAGCTAGGTGACACAACTACATTTCTCAGGCTTAGCAATAAAGTAGTTAGCAGCAAAGTCAATGCTAGTAGGAAAAGACAAGTGCAGGTTTTATTTTTTTATTTAAGATACTATGTGGGATTTATTTAAGATACTCGTGAATAAGCACTTTTTGGACAATTACAAAGCAAGCCAACATTTTAAGGAATATGAATGATTTTATCTAGCTATGGTTTTGGATGAGTAACTCGACGAACCAGGATCAGTATGATTGTTACTATAATGGTCATAGCAGGGCCGACTCCTGATATGACTGTACAGGCCACTAAGCTGCTATTGGTTGTGTATTTGTTTATCTGTTTAAAGCAGAGGGCCCTGGTATCACATATCCACAATAGAGGCCAATTACGGCTAGAAATATGAGGCTGCATAAATTAGGCTCGTTGATGTTCACCTTCCACTAAATTCACATCATAATGCTCCGGTAATTGAATTTGGCACATTGTGCATTAGCCGTTGTTTATGAGAAACGGATTGGTGGGCTAGGAGTCTTTTAGAAATAGACAACAAAGATAGATGACAGAAAATGTAAGATTTGTTTGAACTGGCTTCTATAGAAAGTTGAAGCAAGGAATCCTAAACAAAATGAATATGTTTAAGGCTCTTTGACTTGAAGACTGATTTATTATTCATATTTATTTAGGCCTATTCCACAATACGGTCAACTGAGCCTGAGATTACCAACACTTAACATGATAGTTTGACAGTAGGCTGTAGCCTAAGAGGACTACCTACACTGTAGACGTTGTTCGAGCCAATGTGTCAAACCAGGTCAAACTGCAGGGGCCCATTGCCATCATTTACTGGTTGGTAAAGTAGGCCTATAGGTATGAATAAAAATTGATTGACCAACCATTGACATAAGACATACTTTCTTATTAATTAATCTAGGCTTAGATTAAAATATATTATATGAATGCTGTTTTATGGTTGCTTCCATAACTGTGTTCTCTGGGGTCTTGCGTAAGGTAATGTAGGTTACACTCTCTTAACGGGACCCGTTGTAAACCACACTGACAGAGCCATTTATTTTTAACGAGGCGAGATCTGTCGACGTCTCCTTTTAATGGCACCTTAATCTAATGGTTAAAGTAGATTACAATAGATGTGTACCAATCCCTTTAATACACTTTCCTGTGAATGAATTAAAAACTGCTAGTGCAAATTTTTTTTTACAAGTCATTATTTACCAAATGTGAAGTCCAGATTCTGTAACTCCATGAGGGTTTTACACTTATGTAATAGAATTTTCTTTACACACAAATTCAGTTAGAAAATGAGATAACAACACTATAACACTTTAATGAATAAACAATGTAATTATGTCAACAATGCTTTAAATGACAAAATATAGACTTTAAGTATAAAAAATACTTGATTTGTCTGTTTCACAAAATGTAGGACGGGGCCAACAATGACAAAGTATTTTAGTCCTGGATCCTGGCATGGCATTTCACAGTTCTCCAAACTCTCCTTAGGAACCTTTTCTTCTTGGAAGGTTTTGCGAAGGTGACTCGAAAGATAAGAAGTATTTTAATTTTCACCTCCAAATCCGTTATACTCTTTGGAGGGAGTGTACATGCGACATTGCAACATGTACATTGACTCACTTGTTTGGAGGCTAAGTTTCTCCTCAGGTGTCAATAATAAACCGAAAGGTTGCAAGTTCGAATCCCCGAGCTGACAAGGTAAAAATCTGTCATTCTGCCCCTGAACAAGGCCGTTAACCCACTGTTCCAAGGCCATCATTGAAAATAAGAATTTGTTAAATAGTTAAATAAAGGTAAAATGTATTTTTTTTATTCAAAAAAAATGTGAACAGACAAATAGCACAACAGTATCTGTGTGACTTAATTAAACTGTAATTGTATTCATATAATATAATAACAATAAATGCCATTTAGCAGATGCTTTTAACAAAAACATTTTACGTATAGGTGGTCCCGGGAGTCAAACCCACAACTCTGGCGGTGCAACTGCCATGCTCTACCAACTGAGCCATACAAGACCATATAGAGCTTACCCTTTTCCATATGCACTTCCGTTTCTAGCATTCTGCCTACCTTGGGTCAAAACATTGCAGTGACCCTCCTCTTGGCAGCAGAGAGAAAAATGTGCAGCTTTAAAGCTGATTTCATGCAGTTCTACACATTTTGCCATGGGATGGAGAGAACATTTAGCAGTTTTAAAGCAAATTTCCTGCAATGTTTTACATTTCGCCATGACTTATTCCATGTTCATATGATCTGAGTGAGAGGGACCAACAAAATCAATGGGGGCCCCCCGGAGGTCAGGGCCACTGGGCATGGGGCTTTCGTGCCTGGTTAGTAATTCGGGCCATGATTATTAAAAGGTTTAGACAGCTGACTAGACTAACTTACCTAGCAATCCATAAAACGTTATCTAACATGAGCTAATTGAGTGACTGTCAGGGACTGCCATAACACTTTTAGAAATGGCAAGTTGGGTATTCTACTATCATATCTACTAACAGAAAGTTGGGTATTCTACTATCATATCTACTAACAGAAAGTTGGGTATTCTACTATCATATCTACTAACAGAAAGTTGGGTATTCTACTATCATATCTACTAACAGAAAGTTGAGACCCCGACTGAATTCCGAAAATAATGTATATATTTTCGGGGGGTTGAGGGGCACTGATTATGCCTAGAAACGGGACTGTCCCCATGACCTCTGATCCTACAACACCTGCAGGTCTGTTATCAATGGCAGAGCAACTTTTCAGCCACCATACCATGGAGACATTAAAGCAGAGCTCCTTGTCCTCCCAAAGTGGTCCCAGAGCATTTCATATTATTCTGTGCACCCGGAAAGTATTCAGACCACTTTTTCCACAATTTGTTAAGTTACAGTCTTACTCTAAAATTGATTCAATAATTTGTTTTCCCCTCATCAATCCACACACAATACCCCATAATGACAAAGTGAAAACAGGTTTGTGTGCAAATGTATATATATAAAAAAACAAAACAGAAATACCTTATTTACGTAAGTATTCAGACCCTTTGCTATGAGACTCAAAATTGAGCTCAGGTGCATCCTGTTTCCATTGATCATCATTGAGATGTTTCTACAACTTGATAGGAGTCCACCTGTGGTAAATTCAACTGATTGGACATAATTTGGAAAGGAACACACCTGTCTATATAAGGTCCCGCAGTTGACAGTGCAAGTCAGAGCAAAAACCATGTCATGAGTCAAGGAGTTGTCCGTAGAGATATGAGACAGGATTGTGTCAAGGCACTGATCTGGGAAAGGGTACCAAAACATTTCTGCAGTATTGAAGGTCTCCAAGAACAGAGTGGCCTCCATCATTCTTAAATGGAAGAAGTTTGGAACCATCAAGATGTTTCCTAGAGCTGGACGCCTTGCCAAACTGAGCAATCGGACCTTGGTCAGGGAGGAGACGAAGAACCTGATGGTCACTCTGACAAAGTTCCAAGGTTCCTCTGTGTAGATGGGAGAACGTCCCAGAAGGACAACCATCTCTGCAGCACTCCACCAATCAGGCCTTTATGGTAGAGTTGCCAGACGGAAGGCACTTGTCAGTAAAAGGTATGACAGCCTGCTACGAGTTTGCCAAAAAGCACCTAAAAGACTCTCAGACCATGAGAAACAAGATTCTCTGATCTGATGAAACCAAGATTGAACTCTTTGGACTGAATGCCAAGCGTCACGTGTGGAGAGAAACAGGCACCGCTCATCACGTGGCCAAAACCATTCCTACGGTGAAACATGGTGGTGGCAGCATCATGCTGTGGGGATGTTTTTCAGCGGCAAGGACTGGGAGACTAGTCAGGACCGAGGGAAAGCTGAACAGAGCAAAGTACAGGAAGACTCTTGATGAAAATTTGTATACCACCCCTACCTTGTCACAACAACTGATTGGCTCAAACGCATTAAGAATGAACTTTTAACAAGGCACAACTATTTATTGAAATGCATTCCAGGTGACTACTTCATGAAGCTGGTTGAGAGAATGCCAAGAGTGTGCAAAGCTTTCATCAAGGCAAAGGGTGGCTACTTTGAAGAATCTCAAATATAATATTTTTTATTTGTTTAACACTTTTTTTGGTTACTATATCATTCCATTTGTATTATTTCATAGTTTTGATGTTTTCACTAGTATTCTACAATGTAGAAAATAGTCAAAATAAAGAAAAACAGTTGATGCAGCTCAGAGTCAACCTGACCCAGGTTCTCTCCACAATCAGGTAGTTTATTCAAACCTCGCAGGAGAGCCTTGTTCTTTGGAGCTTTGGTGAACTTGTCTTGGATAACCACCCAAAGCTGATTTGCCAAGCAGAAGTGCCTCCTCCCATCTTCCCCATTCACATGGCAGTGTCAATTGGAAAGATGGTATAGACAAATTTGTCGATGATGTGCAGAAATAGCCAGGCCCCATTCATTCTTTCTAAACACGACGAGTTGAGTTTTTACCAAAAGGTTCTATTTAGGTTTCATCTGACCATATGACATTCTCCCAATCTTCTTCTGGATCATCCAAATGCTCTCTAGCAAACCTCAGATGGGCCTGGACATGTACTGGCTTAAGCAGGGGGACACGTCTGGCACTGCAGGATTTGAGTCCCTGGCGGCATAGTGTGTTACTGATGGTAGGCTTTGTTACTCTTGTCCCAGCTCTCTGCAGGTCATTTACTAGGTCCCCCCATGTGGTTCTGGGATTTTTGCTCACCGTTCTTGTGATAATTTTGACCCCACGGGATGAGATCTTGCGTGGAGCCCCTGATCGAGGGAGATTATCAGTGGTCTTGTATGTCTTCCATTTCCTAATAATTGCTCCCACAGTTGATTTCTTCAAACCAAGCTGCTTACCTATTGCAGATTCAGTCTTCCCAGCCTGGTGCAGGTCTACAATTTTGTTTCTGGTGTCCATTGACAGCTCTTTGGTCTTGGCCATAGTGGAGTTTGGAGTGTGACTGTTTGAGGTTGTGGACAGGTGTCTTTTATACTGATAACAAGTTCAAACAGGTGCCATTAATACAGGTAACGAGTGGAGGACAGAGGAGCCTCTTAAAGAAGAAGTTACAGGTCTGTGAGAGACAGAAATCTTGCTTGTTTGTAGGTGACCAAATACTTATTTTCCACCATAATTTTCAAATAAATTGATTAAAAATCCTACAATGTGATTTTCTGGATTCTTTTTCCATTTTGTCTGTTATAGTTGAAGTGTACCTATGATGAAAATTACAGGCCTCTTTCATCTTTTTAAGTGGGAGAACTTGCACAATTGGTGGCTGACTAAATACTTTTTTGCCCCACTGTACATATGAGATGAGTAATGTAGGGTATGTAAACATATAAAAGTGGCATTGTTTAAAGTGGCTAGTGGTACATTACATCAATATTCAGTAGATGGTATAGGGTACAGTATATACATATGAGATGAGTAATGTAGGGTATGTAAATATTATATGAAGTGGCATTGTTTAAAGTGGCTAGTGATAAATTTATTACGCCAATCTTTCCATTATTAAAGTGGCTGGAGTTGAGTCAGTATGTTGGCAGCAGCCACTCAATGTTAGTGATTGCTGTTTAACAGTCTGATGGCCTTGAGATAGAAGCTGTTTTTCAGTCTCTCGGTCCTTGCTTTGATGCACCCGTACTGACCTCGCCTTCTGGATGATAGCGGGGTGAACAGGCAGTGGCTCGGGTGGTTGTTGTCCTTGATGATCTTTTTGGCATTCCTGTGACATCGGGTGGTATAGGTGTCCTGGAGGGCAGGTAGTTTGCCCCCGGTGATGCGTTGTGCAGACCTCACTACCCTCTGGAGAGCCTTACGGTTATGGACGGAACAGTTTCCCTACCAGGCGGTGATACAGCCCGACAGGAAGCTCTCGATTGTGCATCTGTAAAAGTTTTGAGTGTTTTTGGTGACAAGCCAAATTTCTTCAGCCTCCTGAGGTTGAAGAGGCGCTGCTGTGCCTTCTTCACCATGCTGTCTGTGTGGTTGGACAATTTCAGTTTGTCCAGGAACTTAAAACCGAGGAACTTAAAACTTTCTACCCTCTCCACAACGGTCCTGTCGATGTGCATAGGGGGGTGCTCCCTCTGCTGTTTCCTGAAGTCCACGATCATCTCCTTTGTTTTGTTGATGTTGAGTGTGAGGTTATTTTCCTGACACCACACTCCGAGGACCCTCACCTCCTCCCTGTAGACCATCTCGTTGGGGCGGCAGGGTAGCCTATTGGTTAGAGCGTTGGACTAATAACCGAAAGGTTGCAAGTTCAAACCCCCAAGCTGACATGGTACAAATCTGTCGTTCTGCCCCTGAACAGGCAGTTAACCCACTGTTCCTAGGCCGTCATTGAAAATAAGAATTTGTTCTTACTGACTTGCCTAGTTAAATAAAGGTAAAAAGATTTTTTTTAATCAAGCCTACCACAGTAGTGTCGTCTACAAACTTGATTATTGAGTTGGAGGCCTGCATGGCCGCGCAGTCGTGGGTGAACAGGGAGTACAGGAGAGGGCTGAGAACACACCCTTGTGGGGCCCCAGTGTTGAGGATCAGTGAGGTGGAGATGTTGTTACCTACCCTAACCAGCTGGGGCGGCCCGTCAGGAAGTCCAGGACCCAGTTGCACAGGGCGAGGTCGAGACCCAGGGTCTCGAGCTTGATGACGAGTTTGGAGGGTACTATAGTGTTAAATGCTGAGCTGTAGTCGATGAACAGCATTCTCACATAGGTATTCCTCCTGTCCAGATGGGTGAGGGCAGTGTGCAGTGTGAAACCACGGTTTCTGGTTTGGGAATGTTTTAATAGACGCTGTGGGTACGACATCGCCGATGCACTTGCTAATAAACCCGCTCACCGAATCAGCATATTCATCAATGTTGTTGTTCACCGCAATGCGGAACGTATCCCAGTCCACGTGATCGAAGCAATCTTGAAGCGTGGAATCCGATTGGTCAGACCAGCGTTGAACAGACCTGAGCGCGGTAGCTTCCTGTTTTAGTTTCTGTCTGTAGGCTGGAAGCAACAAAATGGAGTCATGGTCAGCTTTTCCAAAAGGAGGGCATGGGAGGGCCTTATATGCGTCACGGAAGTTAATATATATATATACTCCCCCTCAGGCCGATACCACGACGGCCGTCAAAGAACTACACTGGACTTTTTGCCAACTTGAAACCACAAATCCCGAGGCCGCATTTATTGTAGCTGGGGATTTTAACAAAGCATATTTTAGGAAAACACTACCAAAGTTCTATCAACACATTGACTGTAGTATTCACGTGGGAAAAACATTGGACCACTGCTTCTTAACTTTTTGAAATGCCAACAACATCCTCCCCCGCCCTCCCTTTGGCTAATCTGATCATAATTCCATTTTGCTTCTCCCTCAAACAGGAAGTACCCGTGTAAGGTCTATTCAATGCTGGTCTGACCGATCGGAATCCATGATTGTTTTGATCACGCGGACTGCGATATGTTCCGGGTAGCCACTGAGAATAACGTTGAGGAAAACATGGATACGGTGACTAAGTTCATGAGGGAGTGTATAGGAGATGTTGTACCCACTGTGACTATTAAAACCTACCCAAACTAGAAACCGTGGATAAATGGCAGCATTTGCGCAAAACTCAAAGTGTGAACCACCACATTTAACCATGGCAAGGTGCCCGGGAATATGGCTGAATACAAACAGTGTAGTTATTCCCTCCATAATGCAATTATAACAGGCAAAATGTCAGTACAGAGACAAAGTGGAGTCGTGTTAATGGGATTTATATGTTTAAATTAATGATTAGAATACTCCACCCTGAAACCATATCATTTTATGAAATTGATTAGAATCATAAAGTTATAATTAATGAGGTGTGTAGTTTTAGTCAGTAAAACAATATGTCTCTACAGTATCTTAAACACAGACTGTCTGAGCAAAATTCGGTGCCGACCTTGGCTCGGGGCCACTGAGAGATTTGGTCTCATGGCCTCCCCAATCTTGGGGGAGGACGGGGAGTTCATCTTACGGTCTCTGTAATCTATGTCGGCTGGGTAGGGAGACAGTATGTGCGCAGGATACCTACTGTTTGTGTGGAAGTATACCTACTGTTTGTGTGGAAGTATGTGTGGCGCTATAAAATGGATATCTTTGTATTGTGGACTGCAGAAGGTTCTCTGAATAAGCTGTACTAGCCTTTTGCATAAGCCGAGTCTTTGACTAATTATTATTATACCCATGATCTTACAAACCTTGGGGATTACTCAAAGCTATTGATTGTTAGTAATTAGTAATTATCATTGGGATTGAAAATTCTCCTGACAAGTCGCAATTCAACGGCTCAGACATGAGACATATGTGGAAGGGTCTACAGCCACGTCGCGGACACTGATGTCTTGCTTCCAGACGAGCTAAACACCTTCTTCGCCTGCTTTGAGGATAACACAGTGCCACCGACATGGCCCGCTACTAAGGATCTCCTTCTCAGTGGCTGATGTGAGTAAGGCATTTACACTTGTTGGACCCTGCAAGGCTGCCGGCCCTGGCAGCATCCATAGATGCATCCTCAGGGCATGTGCAGACCAGCTGGCTGGTGTGTTTACGGACATATTCAAACTCTCCTTATCCGAGTCTGCTGTCCCCACATGTTTCAAGATGGCCACCATTGTTCCTGTACCCAAGAAGGCAAAGGTAACTGAACTGAATGACTATTGCCCCAAAGCACTCACTTCTGTCATCATGAAATGCTTTGAGAGACTAGTCAAGGATCATGTAACCTTCACCTTACCTGTCACCCTAGACCCATTGCAATTTGCATACTGCCCCAATAGGTCCACAGACGATGCCATCGCCATCACACTGCACACTGCCCTATCCCATCTGGACAAGAGAAATACCTACAGTTGAAGTTGGAAGTTTACAAACACTTAGGTTGGAGTCATTAAAACTCATTTTTCAAACATTCCACAAATTTCTTGTTAACAAACTATAGTTTTAGCAAGTCGGTTAGGACATCTACTTTGTGCATGACACAAGTAATATTTCCAACAATTGTTTCCAGACAGATTATTTCACATATAATTCACTGTTTCACAATTCCAGTGGGTCAGAAGTTTACATATACTAAATTGACTGTGCCTTTAAACAGCTTGGAAAATTCCAGAAAATGACATCATGGCTTTAGAAACTTCTGATAGGCTAATTGACATAATTTGAGTCAATTGGAGGTTTAGCTGTAGATGTATTTCAAGGCCTACCTTCAAACTCAGTGCTTCTTTGCTTGACATCATGGGAAAATCAAAAGAGAACAGCCAAGACCTCAGAAAAACCATTGTAGACCTTCACAAGTCTGGTTCATCCTTGGGAGCAATTTCCAAACACCTGAAGGTACCACGTTAATCTGTACAAACAATAGTACACAAGTATAAACACCATGGGACCATGCAGCTGTCATTCTGCTCAGGAAGGAGACACATTCTGTCTGACAGAGATGAAAGCACTTTGGTGCGAAAAGTGCAAATCAATTCCAGAACAACAGCAAAGGACCTTATGAAGATGCTCGAGGAAACAGGTACAAAAGTATCTATATCCACAGTAAAACGAGTCCTATATCAACATAACCTGAAAGGCCGCTCAGCAAGGCAGAAGCCACTGTTCCAAAACTGCCAGAAAAAAAGCCAGACTAAGTTTTGCAACTGCATATGGGGAGAAAGATAGTACCTCTAGTCTGGGGCGGCAGGGTAGCCTAGTGGTTAGAGCGTTGGACTAGTAACTGGAAGGTTGCGAGTTCAAACCCCCGAGCTGACAAGGTACAAATCTCTCGTTCTGCCCCTGAACAGGCAGTTAACCCACTGTTCCCAGGCCGTCATTGAAAATAAGAATTTGTTCTTAACTGACTTGCCTGGTTAAATAAAGGTAAAAAAAAAATATAAAAAAAATAATAGAACTGTTTGGCCATAAGGACCATCGTTATGTTTGGAAGAAAACAGGGGATGCTTGCAAGCCAAAGAATACCATGATGGCAGCATCATGTTCTGGGGGTGCTTTGCTGCAGGAGAGACTGGTGCACTTCACAAAATAGATGGCATCATGAGGAAGCAAAAGTATGTGGATGTATTGAAGAAACATCTAAAGACATCAGTCAGGACGTGTTATTTCTTACATTAGTACCCCAGGTCATCTTAGGTTTCATTACATACAGTCGAGAAGAACTACTGTATATAAGATCAGCGTCAACTCACCATCAGTAAGACCAAGAATATGACTTTTGCGAAGCGGATCCTGTGTTTTGCCTTTCAACCAGGACAACGGAATAGATCCCAGCCGGCGACCCAAAAAAACAACTTTGTAAAAGAGGGAAACGAGGCGGTCTTCTGGTCAGACTCCGGAGACGGGCACATCGTGCACCACTCCCTAGCATTCTTCTCGCCAATATCCAGTCTCTTGACAACAAGGTTGATGAAATCCGAGCAAGGGTAGCATTCCAGAGGGACATCAGAGACTGTAACGTTCTTTGCTTCACGGAAACATGGCTCACTGGAGAGGCGCTATCGGAGGCGGTGCAGCCAGCGGGTTTCTCCACGCATCGCGCCGACAGAAACAAACATCTTTCTGGTAAGAAGAGGGGCGGGGGCGTATGCCTTATGGCTAACGAGACGTGGTGTGATCACAGAAACATACAGGAACTCAAATCCTTCTGTTCACCTGATTTAGAATTCCTCACAATCAAATGCAGACCGCATTATCTACCAAGAGAATTCTCTTCGATTATAATCACAGCCGTATATATTCCCCCCCAAGCAGACACATCGATGGCTCTGAACTAACTTTATTTGACTCTTTGCAAACTGGAATCCATACATCCTGAGGCTGCATTCATTGTAGCTGGGGATTTTAACAAGGCTAATCTGAAAACAAGACTCCCTAAATTGTATCAGCTTATCAATTGCGCTACCAGGGCTGGCAAAACCTTGGATCATTGTTATTCTAACTTCCGCGATGCATATATGGCCCTGCCCCGCCCTCCTTTCGGAAAAGCTGACCACGACTCCATTTTGCTGATCCCTGCCTACAGACAGAAACTAAAACAAGAAGCTCCCACGCTGAGGTCTGTCCAACGCTGGTCCGACCAAGCTGATTCCAAACTCCAAGACTGCTTCCATCACGTGGACTGGGACATGTTTCGTATTGCGTCAGACAACAACATTGACGAATACGCTGATTTGGTGTGCTTCAAGAGTGCCACCATTGTTCCTGTTCCCAAGAAAGCTAAGGTAACTGAGCTAAACGACTACCGCCCCGTAGCACTCACTTCCGTCATCATGAAGTGCTTTGAGAAAGTAGTCAAGGACCATATCACCTCCACCCTACCTGACACCCTAGACCCACTCCAATTTGCTTACCGCCCAAATAGGTCCACAGACGATGCAATCTCAACCACACTGCACACTGCCCTAACCCATCTGGACAAGAGGAATACCTATGTGAGAATGCTGTTCATCGACTACAGCTCGGCATTTAACACCATAGTACCCTCCAAGCTCGTCATCAAGCTCGAAACCCTGGGTCTCGACCCCGCCCTGTGCAACTGGATACTGGACTTCCTGATGGGCCGCCCCCAGGTGGTGAGGATAGGCAACAACATCTCCACCCCGCTGATCCTCAACACTGGGGCCCCACAAGGGTGCGTTCTGAGCCCTCTCCTGTACTCCCTGTTCACCCACGACTGCGCGGCCATGCACGCCTCCAACTCAATCATCAAGTTTGCGGACGACACAACAGTGGTAGACTTGATTACCAACAACGATGAAACGGCCTACAGGGAGGAGGTGAGGGCCCTCGGAGTGTGGTGTCAGGAAAATAACCTCACACTCAATGTCAACAAAACTAAGGAGATGATTGTGGACTTCAGGAAACAGCAGAGGGAACACCCCCTATCCACATCGATGGAACAGTAGTGGAGAGGGTAGTAAGTTTTAAGTTCCTCGGCATACACATCACAGACAAACTGAATTGGTCCACTCACACAGACAGCATCGTGAAGAAGGCGCAGCAGCGCCTTTTCAACCTCAGGAGGCTGAAGAAATTCGGCTTGTCACCAAAAACCCCTCACAAACTTCTACAGATGCACAATCGAGAGCATCCTGGCGGGCTGTATCACCGCCTGGTACGGCAACTGCTCCGCCCTCAACCGTAAGGCTCTCCAGAGGGTAGTGAGGTCTGCACAACGCATCACCGGGGGCAAACTACCTGCCCTCCAGGACACCTACACCACCCGATGTTACAGGAAGGCCATAAAGATCATCAAGGACAACACCCACCCGAGCCACTGCCTGTTCACCCTGCTATCATCCAGAAGGCGAGGTCAGTACAGGTGGATCAAAGTTGGGACCGAGAGACTGAAAAACAGCTTCTATCTCAAGGCCATCAGACTGTTAAACAGCAACCACTAACATTGAGTGGCTGCTGCCAACACACTGACTCAACTCCAGCCACTTTAATAATGGGAATTGATGGGAAATGATGTAAAATATATCACTAGCCACTTTAAACAACGCTACCTAATATAATGTTTACATACCCTACATTATTCATTTCATATGTATACGTATATACTGTACTCTATATCATCTACTGCATCCTTATGTAATACATGTATCACTAGCCACTTTAACTATGCCACTTTGTTTACATACTCATCTCATATGTATATACTGTACTCGATACCATCTACTGTATCTTGCCTATGCTGCTCTGTACCATCACTCATTCATATATCTTTATGTACATATTCTTTATCCCCTTACACTGTGTATAAGAAATTAGTTTTGGAATTGTTAGTTAGATTACTTGTTGGTTATTACTGCATTGTCGGAACTAGAAGCACAAGCATTTCTCTACACTCGCATTAACATCTGCTAACCATGTGTATGTGACAAATAAAATTTGATTTGATTTGAGGAAGTTAAAGCTTGGTTGCAAATGGGTCTTCCAAATGGACAATGACCCCAAGCATTCTTCAGAAGTTGTGGCAAAATGGCTTAAGGACAACAAAGTCAAGGTATTGGATTGGCCATCACAAAGCCCCGACCTCAATCCTATAGAAAACTTGTGGGCAGAACTGAAAAATCGTGTACGAGCAAGGAGGCCTACAAACCTGACTCGGTTACACAATCTCTGTCAGGAGGATTGGGCCAAAATTAACCCAACTTATTGTGGGAAGCTTGTGGAAGGCTACCCGAAATGTTTAACCCAAGTTAGTTTAAATGTATTTGGCTCAGGTGTATGTAAACTTCCGACCTCAAATGTATGTAAGAATGCTGTTCACCCTCCAAGTTCATCATTAAGCTTGAGGCCCTGGGTTTCAATCCCGCCTTGTGCGATTGGGTCCTGGGCTTCCTGATGGGCCGCCCCCAGGTGGTGAAGGTAGGAAACAACATCTCCACATCGCTGATCCTCAATACAGGGGCCCCACAAGGATGCGTGCTCAGCCCCCTCCTGTACTCCCTTTTCACCCATGACTCCGTGACCATGCACACCTCCAACTCGATCATCAAGTTTGCAGATGTCACAACAGTAGTAGGCTTGATCACCAACAATGATGAGACAACCTATAGGGAGGAGGTGAGGGCACTCTGAGTGTGGTGTCAGGAAAACAACCTCTCACTCAACGTCCAGAAACCAAAGGAGATGATTGTGGACTTCAGGAAACAGCAGCACATCGATAGGACAGCAGTGGAGAAGATGGAAAGTTAAGTTTCCCTTGCATAGACATGAGGGACAAACTGAAATGGTCCACCCACACAGACAGTATGGTGAAGAAGGCGCAACAGCGCCTCTTCAACCTCAGGAGGCTGAAGAAATTTGGCTTGTCACCTAAAACCCTCACAAACTTTTACAGATGCACAATTGAGGGCATCCTGTCGGGCTGTATCACTGCCTGGTATGGCAACTGCACCACCCACAACCTCAGGGC
Source organism: Oncorhynchus masou masou (assembly GCF_036934945.1). Lineage (NCBI taxonomy): Eukaryota > Metazoa > Chordata > Actinopteri > Salmoniformes > Salmonidae > Oncorhynchus > Oncorhynchus masou. The sequence goes on from NC_088224.1 coordinate 63,313,140, forward strand.
TCTCCAGATGGTGGTGCGGTCTGCACAATGCATCACCGGGGGCAAACTACCTGCCCTCCAGGACACCTACAGCACCCAATGTCACAGTAAGGCCAAAAAGATAATCAAGGACAACAACCACCTGAGCCACTGCCTGTTCACCCCGCTACCACCCAGAAGGCGAAGTCAGTACAGGTGCATCAAAGCAGGGACCGAGAGACTGAAAAAAAGCTTCTATCTCAAGGCCATCAGACTGTTAAACATACATACAGACTTGAAATCGTTGTCCAATCTAACAAATGGTTCACTCTCACTTTATTAATGCCACTTTAATAAGGATGTTTACATATCTTGCATTACTCATCTCTGAAGTATATATTGTATTTTATACCATCTATTGCATCTTGCCTATGCTGGTCGGTCGTTGCTCATCCATATATTTATATGTACATATTCTTAATCCATCCCTTTACTTAAGTGTGTGTATTAGGTAGTTGTTGTGGAATTGTTAGATTACTTGTTAGATTTTACTGCACTGTCAGAAACTAGAAGCCAAGCATTTCGCTACACTGCAATAACATCTGCTAACCATGTGTATGTGACCAATAAAATGTTATTTGATTTGTGTGCCTTTCCAAATCATGTCCAATCAACTGAATTTACCACAGGTGGACTCCAATCAAGCTGTTGAACATCTCAAGGATGATCAATGGAAACAGGATGCACCTGAGGTATATTTCGAGTCTCATAGCAAAGCCTCTGAATTTAATACATTTGCAACCATTCTAAAAACCTGTTTTCACTTTGTCATTATGGGGTATTATGTGTAGATTGATGAGCATTTTGTATTTATTTAATACATTTAGAATAAGGCTGTAAAGTAACAAAATATGGAAAAAGTCAAGGGGTCTGAATACTTTCCGAATACACTGTATGTGCAGTTGACATTTGGATATAGAATCAATGACTGAAAAATACATATTTTTACTGATATAAAATCCGAAAAATACATATTGACATGCGGAAAATACCAAAAAATACATATTTTCACCTTTCTTTACAGCACTTGAAACGCACCTGATTTCAACGTCTATAAAATAATTTTTCTTAAGAACTGTAAAATACATCTTCTCGACGTCCGGAAAAAACATATTTTCACCTTTCATTCAGCACCTAAAATGCACCTGACTTCAACGACTGGAAAACACGTTTTTTGTTTGTTACTGAGGGTCTTCTCCCGCGCTCTGACAAACCGTAGAAGAGGATACTCATCTCACTCGCAGAACCGGGGGAGCGGGTGACTATCCTTACTCTGCAGTAGCCTTCTCCGGAGAGCAGATGAAGGAAGAGGATTGGAACAAACAGGCAGCAGACGGAGTATCTAAAACTGCTGTGCACTCTTTCTCACCGAAAGAGAAACCCGACGGCGGGGACGCACGCGCACAGGTCTATCCTAACCTGACGAACCGACTAGTAGATTTAAATAATGTTTCGTCTATCCACCAGCAGCAGGACGTGCACGTGCAGCGTCACCTTTCTGTCCGCGGTCATGATTTCCTCCTGCCACTTGCTCCGCAGCTGTGGAGAGGTCCAGTGCGTCGAGGGCCAGCAGTGCTGCCCCCCTACCGTTACGGGCAACAGTAGCACGAGCTCCGCGGTGCGCTGCTGCAAGATCCCGCTGCATATATTCTTTGACAACGTGGGCTGGGTGACGCGCAAGCTATCGGGCATCCTGATCCTGCTGCTCCTCTTCGCAATGGGCTACTTCATTCAGCGCATCATCTGCCCGCGGCCGCGCGGTCACCTCCACCCCGAACACCCCGAGGAGCCCTCCCTCTTCCACGGACACGCAACCGCGTCCCAGGACACCCTACTGGACCGGTACCCCGAATACAGTTTTGGGGACTTCACCTCGCCAGTGCTGCTCCCCGCATATGACGAGGTGAAGTACCTGCCGACCTATGAGGAGACCATGCTGCAGGTGCACAGAGACCGGTCAGATGATAATTTACTTGTCCGTTCGGAGGAGCCTGCTGCGGACGGAGGGACGAGGGGAGGACCGATACCCAGAGAAGAGCAACAGGGCACTTCAGGACACAACACAAGCGCCTCACATAATTCTGTCTGACAATGTGATGGACTATAAAATGAAATCATTTTTATTTTAGTATGAACTAAAGGAGAGACTTACATGCTATATAATAACTTAAGTGCAATTCCAATTTGTAGCAATTAATGCTGAAAATAATAAGAACTGTCAATTTGGTCAATGACGAGAGTTATATACGATTGGGCAGATGATTCCCCTTTTGTATGCAAATTAAGACCTGGTATGAGAAAATTAGAAAATAAAAAGGAGATGGTTGGTGAAATTTGCGCTCTTTTGTGTATCGACAGGCTGCACATTTGGCGCCGGTACAAATCACTTGAAGTTTCGCTTCTACGGTTCAATTTCCAAAGTCACCTTATTCTTTATTTTCAATTTTTTTAAGGAGATGAACAGGCAGAGAATGAGTTTTTGATTCTGCTGGGCCTGAAATACTTCTATTCATTGTTATATCTACAGCCTAGAAATGTGCATAATGTCATAGTAACAATAATAACTTGGTGGGTGCTTATACTTGTCCTATTTCACACATATACAACTGTGTATTATTAATATTCATGTGTGAATTTTCCCTTCATATCCTAATTCTCCCTGCGACACCCTAAGAGAGTGGGGTCATGGGCAGGGTCTAGGAGAATCACCTAGTGCAGTTTTCAGTTTCCTAGTGGGGATTCAAAAGTAATAGTCACACCATGGTATGAAAACAAACACTCTCTCCAACACACCTATACAGGCTATGCCTCACATGTTGTTACATCAGCAAGTTCTTGTATCCAATGTATCAGAGAGCTCAGCTCACACATACTGCAGCATGAACACATCTCATCCCTCCCTCCTCTCTGAGAGATGATGTCCTTAAACACTGGTCCAAGGTTGAGTTACCATGTCATGATCAGTGAGCAGAGACCAGCTCTGATAGTTTGTCTTTGATGTAGCGGCCATAGATGAATGACAAAACTTTCGACATCATCAGCATTAGAGCACTTTAATACAGACATGCCCTGCATGTAAACAGGCAGGAAGATGACTGATAGACAATACAGAAGTATTGAATAGACAGCCGTAAATAAAGAGGCTGGCAGCTGGAGCTGCAGACTGAGATAGCCGATCCAGAGTAGGATGGGCGAGAACATGTATCATTAGTCTTTCTGTGGAACAGTGGGCCGTTGAGATGCACCAACCCTCCAAGAGCCCAATCACTTGAGCTAACTGGTTTATCTGAAGTGCATAAGAGTGGACAAGCAATGAGAAACTAAAGGATACTCGTTAGGAGTTTGGGTTATAGGAGCGATGTCAGCACACTTGTACTGTATGTTAAATACTGTATGCGCTTCAGCCAGACTTCCTTGTCTCAATAATTCCATGATTTTCAACAGGGATTCTGGCCATGACCATTATAGATCACCATAATGGGAAAGCTAGTTTGTCTGACTGTAGCGTAATCCTATACCGTCCAGACAGGGTTGGCCTATTGTGTTGGGACACCGATGGATTTCCTTCAGAGGAAATTGGTGGATACACACAAAAAAAGAAAAGCATTAAATCCACTGATGGATGGAGGGAATGACACAAGATGCAGACACATTACACATCGCAGTACGTTTTAGTGACACAATACAGCTATGGCATTACTGGAATTTGTGATTTAACAGTAGAGATCACATTTTTGGCTCTGAGGCACTCGCTCTCTCTGCAGTGGAGGCAGACTCTACAAGTCCTCTGCACTCAGACTGTGGGTTCAGGGGCCTAGAGCACGGTCCAATCCTCTAGAAATTCCAGCATTAATGTTTAATCAGATGGAGTAAAACTCTAACATTCTGCACTTTGAGGAGTCCCTCAATGGGGATCTGAATACAATAATGAGACAGGTTGCAGAGATGACTTGCTGCCACCATATCTAACTGAGTGTCACCAGAGGCCATGGGGTACTGGTTAGAGTACATTGCTCTGGCTTGAGGTATAAGTATTGTGTAGCTGTGTCCACAATCATGACAAGACACCTCATAAGTATTGAAATGTTTGGGATGTTTTGGAAACCCAGACCATTGTTATGGGGTGTTTATAACAGCCCAACCTGAAAGTGAGAAAAGTAGACAATATACGGTAATTCTGGGTATCTAACAACAGATTATGCCAATGGAGCAGTTATTCAATGTCTTAGTGGGTAAAAAAAGCAGAGAAACCAAGGCCAGATCAATGTGCATTAAGCTCCTGATAAATCCTACATTATGCTCCATCAGTGTCTGAGCTTTAGTAGTAGCAGCTTGGTTTGGACATGGGGTTTTCAAGTCCGTGTGTATGACTGGGTGTGTGTTTTAGTTCTGTATGTATTTGCTGAAGTGTCTGTGTGTTTTACCCGTGTGCTGTGTGTCTGATCATACCTGTGTAAGAGTTCAGGGAACACGTGCGTTGAGGTGTGTGTATTCTGGTGGTAACACATGTGAAACCTGACTCCTGGCTGATACAGAGTGCTGCTCCTCTTGGGTCAGAGATGACTGGAGAGCTTCCACACTACCACTGGCATCATAGCGACCCGTCCCCCTCTAACTTTACTCTAGACAAGAACGGCCACTTAACTGGGGAAGGATGGAGGGAGGTCATTCTAGCCTGTACTACTGATAATAACTGAGTGACCAGGAGTTTATAGCATGGAAAAACAGAGAGCAAGAGAGAACGAGAGGACATGAAGAGAAGGGCGTGTCAGAGAGGCTGGACTTAATGATTCAGTCTTGTTCTGTAATCAAGAATCCATCCTGATGCTCCTGGCTTCCCTGCTGGGGCGGTGTTTGAGTGCACGCGCGCGCTGGGGTAGAGTGTGTGAGCGCGCGCTGGGGTAGAGTGCGCGCGGTGGGGTAGAGTGCGTGTTGGGGTAGAGTGCGCGTTGGGGTAGAGTGCGCGCGTTGGGGTAGAGTGCGCGTTGGGGTAGAGTGCGCGTTGGGGTAGAGTGCGCACGTTTGGGTAGAGTGCGCGTTGGGGTAGAGTGCGCGTTGGGGTAGAGTGCGCGCGCTGGGGTAGAGTGCGTGTTGGGAGTGGAGTGCGTGTTGGGGTAGAGTGCGTGTTGGGAGTGGAGTGCGTGTTGGGAGTGGAGTGCGTGTTGGGAGTGGAGTGCGTGTTGGGAGTGGAGTGCGTGTTGGGGTAGAGTGCGTGTTGGGAGTGGAGTGCGTGTTGGGAGTGGAGTGCGTGTTGGGAGTGGAGTGCGTGTTGGGAGTGGAGTGCGTGTTGGGAGTGGAGTGCGTGTTGGGGTAGAGTGCGTGTTGGGGTAGAGTGCGTGTTGGGGTAGAGTGCGTGTTGGGAGTGGAGTCCGTGTTGGGGTAGAGTGTGTGTGTTGGGGTAGAGTGTGTGTTGGGAGTGGAGTGCGTGTTGGGGTAGAGTGCGTGTTGGGGTGGAGTGCGTGTTGGGGTAGAGTGCGTGTTGGGAGTGGAGTGCGTGTTGGGGTAGAGTGCGTGTTGGGGTAGAGTGCGTGTTGGGGTAGAGTGCGTGTTGGGGTAGAGTGCGTGTTGGGAGTGGAGTGCGTGTTGGGAGTGGAGTGCGTGTTGGGGTAGAGTGCGTGTTGGGGTAGAGTGCGTGTTGGGGTAGAGTGCGCGCGTTGGGGTAGAGTGCGTGTTGGGGTAGAGTGCGTGTTGGGAGTGGAGTGCGTGTTGGGAGTGGAGTGCGTGTTGGGGTAGAGTGCGTGTTGGGGTAGAGTGCGTGTTGGGGTAGAGTGCGTGTTGGGAGTGGAGTCCGTGTTGGGGTAGAGTGTGTGTTGGGGTAGAGTGTGTGTTGGGAGTGGAGTGCGTGTTGGGGTAGAGTGCGTGTTGGGGTGGAGTGCGTGTTGGGGTAGAGTGCGTGTTGGGAGTGGAGTGCGTGTTGGGGTAGAGTGCGTGTTGGGGTAGAGTGCGTGTTGGGGTAGAGTGCGTGTTGGGGTAGAGTGCGTGTTGGGAGTGGAGTGCGTGTTGGGAGTGGAGTGCGTGTTGGGGTAGAGTGCGTGTTGGGGTAGAGTGCGTGTTGGGGTAGAGTGCGCGCGTTGGGGTAGAGTGCGCGCGCTGGGGTAGAGTGCGCGCGCTGGGGTAGAGTGCGTGTTGGGGTAGAGTGCGTGTTGGGGTAGAGTGCGTGTTGGGGTAGAGTGCGTGTTGGGGTAGAGTGCGTGTTGGGGTAGAGTGCGTGTTGGGAGTGGAGTGCGTGTTGGGAGTGGAGTGCGTGTTGGGGTAGAGTGCGTGTTGGGGTAGAGTGCGTGTTGGGGTAGAGTGCGTGTCGGGGTAGAGTGCGTGTCGGGGTAGAGTGCGTGTTGGGGTAGAGTGCGTGTTGGGGTAGAGTGCGTGCTGGGGTAGAGTGCGTGTTGGGGTAGAGTGCGTGTCGGGGTAGAGTGCGTGTCGGGGTAGAGTGCGTGCTGGGGTAGAGTGCGTGTCGGGGTAGAGTGCGTGTCGGGGTAGAGTGCGTGTCGGGGTAGAGTGCGTGTCGGGGTAGAGTGCGTGTCGGGGTAGAGTGCGTGTCGGGGTAGAGTGCGTGTCGGGGTAGAGTGCGTGTCGGGGTAGAGTGCGTGTCGGGGTAGAGTGCGTGTCGGGGTAGAGTGCGTGTCGGGGTAGAGTGCGTGTCGGGGTAGAGTGCGTGTTGGGGTAGAGTGCGTGTTGGGGTAGAGTGCGTGCTGGGAGTGGAGATTGATAGGGTCTAATGGCATAATGATGGGTTGGACCTCAGTCAGGGGAGGAAGCTGCTTGACAAGCAGTTTCACACCGCCAGAGAATATTCGTTAAAGCTGTAATACTTAACACAAACACACACTAAACATCTATGATTACTAGTTAAAATGGACTGGGCTGGGGCTGACTGCATTGAATTGAAATAGCAGTTGAGGAGATAGAAATATGTCAGGAGAGTTGAACGATCTGATAAATATGTATTTATTAAACATCTACATATGTACATTCTCAGAGAATAAGGCATGTAAGTTAATTGAAGAAAATAAATATCAATATAAAAAAAACAAACACAAAAATAACACTAACCATGTTTGATAAATGAACATTTGAAAATATTATGTACAATGGTCCCTGGATGAAGTCAGAGGTGTAGGGTTGAGGCTCAGCGTCGGGAGGCCAGGCTGCTCCTGACAGAGGTGGTGGCAGCCTTCTCTCTCTCCTTAACCAGCTCCATCTCTACCTTTGCCTGGATCTTCTCCCAGTCCACCTCCACCTGATGGAGAGAGAGATTAGAGAAGTGGGTCAGTCTAATGAGGCATAGTATGACAGAAAGGGCACATTGCCTCTTGTAACAAAATACTGTCTGGGTTCGAAGAGAAGAAGTCTTTACAACTACTGCTGCTCAGTGGTCACTATATCAAAAGCAATGACATATCCTACCCCGTCAGCATACTGCATGAACCTCTTGTTGGTCTCTTTCTTGCTAAAGTCCTGCAGGTACTTGAGTCTGTAGGCCAGCACTGTGTCCACATGGGTCTTGTGTTTTACTGCCAGCTCCAACGCCCTGAGGGCAGATGACGCATATGTAACGCATATGTAAGTATACATAGACAGACAGACATTCAGAGACAAACAGACCTGTCCCAGTTGTAGAGGTTGATGTGGAACTGTATGGTTTGGTAGACCAGGCCAGCCTGTAGCAGAGTGGCCTCAGCCTCCTGGACATGACCACTGAACAGTAACATGTGGGCCACTGAAGATTCCTTAGATGGCAGATCCTTTATAGAGTTAATATACTGCACCTTATCCACCTGGAGAGAGCGACAGAGGGGAGAGAAATATGGAAAAACAGAATTACATTTTACTTCCATTCCTGTATACATGTGGAGGAGAAAAGGAAAGAGAGTGAGATTTGAGTGATTGATGGATTACCTCTCCAATGGCAGCGTAGGCCACCTCTGCTGTCGTCAACTCCCTATTGGCCATTGCCATGCCAGCGAGACACGCCCACAGTGACTGGTCCTATAGGAACGGAGACAGACATTAAGAAAATAGGAAATTACATTTGCCATACACACATTGTCTTTGCATAAATAAACACGACCACACACACACACACTAGCCTGGTAAAACAAGGGTTAAATATATTTTAAAAAGTGCCATAGAGCAAGGGTATATGGGGTGGTGGGGTGGAAGTGCTGTTCAGCCTGACAGTCTGGTGGTGGCGCCGGGGCGTAGCGTGTGGCCCAGCCCTGACCACAGGCCCTGCATAGCGGGGCTAGTCTAGCCCTGCTCCCCTAGGTCATTAAAGGGACAGGGCACAGAGAGAAGAGGGCTGTGTGTTATTAGAGAGACGGGAGGGACATGCACTGGCGTCTCTACAGGGACACTCTTCCCATTACCAGTCTGCTCATCCTCACAACACAGGCCTCGTTAGTGTCACAGAACACACTCACACACACCCTGTAATCTGACTTCCGTGTGCGATTCTGATATCATACTCATTCAGGACACGCAGATGTACTTAGACGCACACAGACATAATGTTACTCCCATTCACTCTTACAGTCACACTCAACAGTATCGCTGAAAGCAAAGCCCAGAACAACATCCTCAAAGCATCCTGTCATCTCATCCGAATCCTTCATTAAGACAAACATTGGTCATAAAACCGTGAAGACAACAACAACGAAATCATCCTTTGCTAAAGCCACTAAATGCTGGTCAGAGAGAGATGGGACAGTTTCCTCCAATCAGAGGAGCGATGTGGTCCATTGTGGTGTTGGCTCACTGTTAGAGGCTGCCTTGGGATTTAGTCACACTGCTGGGCTGCCCATGTTTGTGTGACTGTGTACAGCATGGTTGTTTGTGTACAGGCCTATCAGCATGTGTGTATCTGTGTGTGTGTTTAAGCATGTGTGCATGCTTGTGTCAATCTTTACGCAAGTGTGTGTGTGTGTATACGCGTGTCTGTTAACAACAATTCAGTGCCATGAAAGTATCCACAACGGGCTAATCCTCCATACCTGGCTAACAGGATTTCCCCACAAAACTCCTCCCACTCCGGGAAAAACCACACGGCCACGAAAGACCAAACCCTTACCAGAAATGGGGGGAGGAAGGAGGAGGGGTGGCTATTAAAAGGGGTGACGCTCCTTCTTCCATACAGTGCCTTCAGGAAGTTTTCACACCCCTTGACTTTTTCCACATTTTGTTGTGTTACAACCTGAATTTAAAATGGATTACATTTGGATTCTGTGTCCCTGGCCTACACACAATATCCCATAATGTCAAAGTGGAATTATGTTATTAGACATTTTTACAAATGTATAAAAACTGTGAAGTTGAAATGTCTTGAGTCAATAAGTATTCAACCCTTTGTTATGGCCTAAATAAGTTCAGGAGTAAAAATGTGCTTAACAAGTCACATAATAAGTTTCATGGACTGTGTGTGCAATAATAGTGTTTAACATGATTTTTGAATGACTACCTCATCTCCGTACCTCACACATACTGATAATTGTAAGGTCCCTCAGTCAAGCAGTGAATTTCAAACAGAGATTCAACTACAAAGACCAAGGACGTTTTCCAATGCCTCGCAAAGGGCACCTATTGGTAGATGGGTAAAAATAAACAAAAAACAGACATTAAATATCCATTTGATCATGGTGAAGTTATTCATTACACTGTGGATGTTGTGTCAATACACCCAGTACTTTAAAGGTACAGGTGTCCTTCCTAACTCAGTTGCCAGAGAGGAAGGAAACCCCTCAGGGATTTCACCATGAGGCCAAGGGTGACTTTAAAACAGTTACAGAGTTTAATGGCTGTGATAGGAGAAAACTGAGGATGGATCAACAACATTGTAGTTACTCCACAATACTAACCTAAATGAGAAGTAAAAATAAGGAAGCCTGTACAGAATTAAAATATTTCAAAACATGCATCCCGTTTGCAACAAGGTAATAAATTAAAACTGCAAAAAATGTGACAAAGAAATTAACTTTAAGTTCTGAATACAAAGCGTTATTTGGGGCAAATTCAATACAACTCATCACTGAGTACCACTCTTCACATTTTTAAGCATAGTGATGTTATGGGTTACAGCAAGGACTAGATAGTTGTTTTTTTTAGGTTAAAGGAAACATAATAGAGCTAATCATAGGCAAAATCCTAGAGGAAAACATGGTTCTGTCTGCTTTCCATCAGATACTGGGAGACAAATTCACCTTTCAGCAGGACAATAACCTACAACACAAGCCCAAATATACACTGGAGCTGCTTACCAAGACAAAGCAATGTTCCTGAGTGGCTTAGTTACAGTTGTCTTAAATCAGCGTGAAAAGCTAAGGCAAGACTTGAAAATGGGTGACCAGCAACGATCAACAACCAACTTGACAGAATTTGAAGAATTATTATTATTTTTTAAATATTGTACAATCCAGAAGTGCAAAGCTCTAAGAGACTTACACAGAAAGACTTTTCTTACCCAGAAAGACAAAGTTGACTGTAACATGTACTGGCTCAGTGGTGTGAATACTTATGTAAATGAGATATTTATGCTTTTCATTTACAATACATTTGCACACAACAAAAAAACACTTTGCCATTCTGGGATATTGTGTGTAGATTGGTGAGAAAAACAAAACAATTACATACATTTTTAATACAGGATGTAACAACAAAATGTGGAATAAGTTAAGGGGTATGAATACTTTCTGAAGGTATTGCATTTACCCACTTCACCCCCCTCTCCCCTCCCCTGTCCCCTCTAGCCATCCTTCTCCAGGGTTGTGGTTATTGCATCATAACCCATGCAGCGCACACTGTGAAGGCTCTCACTGGGGTTGGGGTTCAGGGATTGGCTGTGTGTGTGTGTGTGTGTTGGGGAGGTTAAATACGGTAAATGGTGTCACCCAAGCTAATTAGAAACTAATTAAAAGCTGCTGGCCGTGTCTCGTTAAAAGCTCCACTCCAGTGGCTCCGTCATGGACCCTTCACCATGCCAAGGCCCAGGGCTGCAGGACACGTCATTTACATACACCATCTTACAGACAAACACACACCAACCAGAATGTAAACACACATGGGCAGTGGGCACACGCACACAGACATCAACCCCAACCAACAAACACGCACTGAAGGACTACGTTCTCTTGAATTATCCAGTCAATATCTTCATGTGTGTATATGGTCCATACTGTATACGGTGGAGTAGTTAGCAGATGAGGAGAGAAACCAGAACTAAAGTAAGGGATAGGAGGAAGAGGAAGAAGAGGAGATTGACAAAGACGAGAACAGGGGTAAAAGGGAGACGTGGAAAGATATAAATGAACGAGAGAGAGACTCACCTCTTCCTCAGAGGTCTAGTACACAGAGACTCAGTGAGGGGGTGCGAGACACCAACAGAGGAACATCACAGACAAAGACATGAAACAATCAGACAGACATGAGTACAGAAATTTGACACACCGACAGACACTGAGACAAGACATTGAGACAAACACACACACACCCCACTGTCAAAGAGTGTCAGTGAGTCCCCACGCTGACTGTTGTTCTCACGCTATAGTGGGGGGGAGCCATAAGGTCTATCAGAACACTAGAACCCTGGAGGAATCCCATTCAATATTCCCTCAGGCCCCTAACCCCCCTATCACCAACCCCCCCAGGACCCAGACCTGTGGCCCCTCTCGGGGTTGAGTGTTTCCCCTGGGACCCGGGCTCTGGTTCTCTGGTCCCTCTTGTCCTGCACTGCTCTGCTGCAGCCCACAATGTGCTAGCAATTACAGGCCGCTAATTACACCATTTATTCTAAATAACTGGCTTTAAGAGAAGGGCTCAGGGCACAGATCAGCCCCCTCTCCTGTGTAGGGTAGGAGCAGGGCCAGGGAGACAGCAGGCCTGGTGTTACACATTGCTTGACACTGGCATATTCCAGACCATTATTCCATTTTCAGCATAATGTAAGAGTTTTTGTGTGTTTTGTACAAAATTTGGAGTTGAATATGATGCTCTGTGCTACACAGGACCAGGGAGTCACCAGGGAATGTCCCCTATCAGTTGCCACTCCTGTCAGGTGTACCTTGGCAAAGCGGCAGAGGCGCAGTGCGTCCTCCCAGCGAGAGGAGGCGCTGTACTCGTGCAGCAGGGCAGGGTAGGGAGACACGCTGCTGTACACCAACGAGCCGTCACAGCGGCGCACCGTCACCTGGGTCCCCACGTAGTTCAGGATGTGGGGCGCACGGCTGAACTCACTGTGGAGGGGGACAGATAGACATATAAATACATTCTGTACAGACAGCCACTGAGCCTAAGGGCAGCCACTCAGGAATCTCTTCAGTGATTCATCAACGGCTTTTACACAACATGAACACATCTGACATGAAGACGATCCATGACCTTTTATTGCCGATAATGGGGAAGTGTTTTGTGTGTTTGCGTACACGTTACCTGGCGTCCTTCATGTAGAGTGTTTTAGGCAGCAGGTCTTTGTCAGTGAAGACAGCACTGGGATAGTACCACACGGTGAACTGTGTGTCCTGAATACCACACAGGATGTTAGCAGAGTCGTTCCAGGCCATAGTGTGGACCATAGTGCCTATAGGACAGAATAGAGACAGACAACACCGTCTTATTGACAACACTCAGAATAACTAACTATAACCACTAACACATGGTGTGTAGACCATAGTGTATGTGGGTTATGGTAAGAAGGATGACGTTATCTATCTGGTAGGCTTTAGGTGCTTAACAACACAAAGCAGCTTGAAATCGACCCCCCCCCCCTACCGATCTTGCAGATGTTGTGTTCTCTGTAGAGGCGATGGACAGCGGTCAGATACAGGTCACGGTTCTTGTCTATGACCGCAATCTTCCTATCGCTGGACGGGCCACACTGGTCCAGAGCTATCTCCACCACCTCCATCTGGAACACACACACACACACACACACACACACACACACACACACACACACACACACACACACACACACACACACACACACACACACACACACACACACACACACACACACACACACACACACACACACACACACACACACACACACACACACACAGTGAAATGGGAGGCAGAACGTTGTGTGGGAGAGACCTGGTTCACATTAACAGGGCTAACTGAACCACCAGTGTCAAACCCCACCAGTCCCCATAACACATACATTTACAATAGTGTCTTTTGATACACATCTCTTCTCAACACATGATCACCCAAATCACAGGCCCTCTCCTCTCCTCCTCCACACTCTCTAGTCCCCAGTACAGCCCTGAGTACACAGGAGGACTAGGAGGGAACAATTGAGCCCAGATCAGAAGGAAGAGACTCGACTCAGAGGGAAGATGTGGAGGAAAGAGGTAACAGGGAGAGAGGAGCCAGGAGGGAGAAATGGGGGAGGCAAGTGGGGGGGTGCCAGCAGTCTGACCCCACAGCTCCTGGCCCATACTCCCCAACAGGAGTGTGTGTGTGTGACTGTATGTATGACTGTGTGCGTGCGTGTGACTGTGTGTGTGTGTGTGTCAGAGCCAGCTGGCTTCAGTGCAGTGCTCCTCTGTCTTGGAGCTGTGGAGTGCTGGCAGAGACAGCCATGCTGACAAACAGTAACTACTGATCCTGGCTACTTCTCCTCCTTTTCTCCCTCTCGAATTCACTCCCTCTCTCTTTATCCCTTTCAATCCTATTCTTACTCCATAACCCTCCCCCTTTCTCTCCATCATCCATCTCTTTCTCACACACATGCACTCACTCCAGTTTCCTCAATCTGTACGTGTCCCTCTTAACTATCAAGTTTCTTGTTTTTTCCTCAACACCATTAATTCTTCTCTCTGCCTTCTCCCCTTGGCTCCCTGACCTTTTCACCCTGGCCTGTTGGTGTCACTGGAACCCGCCACACTTACTCTCACACTGTGCCACAGCTACCCTGAGGCACAGATCTAGGATCAGCTTACCCTCCCCCAATCCTAACAGGTTGCTCAATGTAACAGTGGGGATTAAGATGTAGGCACGTCTCAGGTCGGTGTGTGCACACTAACAGGAGAGTGTAGTGTGTGCTGTGACTGACTGTTGGTGTGTGTTGGTTGGTGAATCACCCACCTTGTGAGTCAGGGGCTTCCCGTCACCCAGGGCTTTCCCCGTCAGGGCATCAAACAGAAAGATGACTGGAGGAAAAGAAAAGAGGCAGGGGAGGAAGGAGAGAGAGAGTATGATTACAAACGGTCATTGTTCCAGTCCTGCTAGAGTTATTTCTCCAGCGTTTTATCTCCTGGTGAAGTGTAATCCTCTTGTTGACAAAGTGCTCCTGATGTTTCAATGTGTTTAACGGCTGTAAATGTCATTTGAGGGAAGAGGCCAAGCGCAAATCTCTCCCTGCTGTGTGGACAATGAAGTTTGGTATTGTATTGTGGTCGTGAAGGGACAGCTCGACTGGCGTTCCACTCACCCTTCTCATCGCTCTTGTCCCGGATGGCGATGGTGTCGTTGCTAAGGGAAACGGACTGGGCGTTGAGGATGTCTGTTCTCATGCCGGGGAATCTGGGCGTGGAGATGAGACGGCCCTCGTAGGAGAACACATACACCCCCGTCCCATCCACCAACAGGAAGTGTCTGAGGAAGGAGCCAAAATAAAGAGGAGAAGGGGAGAGATGAAGACGAGGAGGAGTGATAGAAAGCAGGGTTAGGGACAGAGATGGAGAGGGGTGATTGAAAGCAGGGTTAGGGACAGAGATGGAGAGGGGTGATAGAAAGCAGGGTTAGGGACAGAGATGGAGAGGGGTGATAGAAAGCATGGTTAGGGACAGAGATGGAGAGGGGTGATAGAAAGCAGGGTTAGGGATAGAGATGGAGAGGGGTGATAGAAAGCAGGGTTAGGGACAGAGATGGAGAGGGGTGATAGAAGCAGGAGGGAGCAACAAAGAGGAGAGTGGGTATGGTAGAGAGGAGAGCATAAACTGCAAGATGGAGCCAAGATAATAAAAATTGCAATGACTCATTTCTCTGAACAGGGAACAAAAGCCACCACCAAATTCACTGGGAATACATTACATAGCATGAAGAAACATTACTCAGAGCCACATACTACTTGTCAGACATACAGAACAGATACTATATAGTTGTTGTTGGGGTGGGATTGGAGTAGGGTGTATGGTGTGGGTGGTCCATGTGTGTCTTTTGACCATGTCTTTGTACTCCTCGTCTTACCCATTGTTAAAAAAAGGTTTGGTCCAAATCAGATGTTAGGTACTATATTAATGTAATATTATATGAATCCTATAAATTAAAATGGCCAATTTGGGTGCAATAAATAATCTTAATTTCTCAGAGATCAAATTATATTTCAACAAAATCATGTTGCATCTTATCTGTTTCTAACAGAAACAATTTCAGAACAATCTGAGATGGTGGGAGTTGAAATCCTCTTTATTTTGCTTGATAGAATGATAGAATGATGATAGAAGTCTCTCTCTCTCTCGGTTTCCCACTGCAGTCAGACTTCCTCAGTCAGACTTCCTCAGTCAGACTTCCTCAGGCAGACTTCCTCAGTCAGACTTCCTCAGGCAGTTGGACACACTCATACAGTTCTCGCAAATGCACACACACAGTTCTCGCAAACGCACACACACACACACACACACACACACACACACACACACACACACACACACACACACACACACACACACACACACACACACACACACACACACACACACACACACACACACACACACACACACACACACGTGTTTGGCAGGAGAAAGAGGGGGAGGGAATGAAAAGGACAGGGGGTACAGAAATTGGCGCAACAGAGAGATACGCGCAACAGAGAGATACGTGCAACAGAGATAGATGAGAAGGGAAAAACTAAGAGAGGGAGGAGTGTCATAACGAGAGCGAGACAGAAGGATAAAGAGACTTACTTCTCAGCCTGTACAATGAGGCTGACAGTCCCCTCCTTCAGGTCAAAGATGAGAGGGGTGTTCCAGTTCGTAGCACTGTAGACATAGCACTGGAGAGAGGTAGTGACCACTAGGTGACCGTGGGCCAGAGAGGCTTTGATGACCCGGTCCCTGAACTCCAGAACATCCCCCGCATCATTCACCACGTTCCTCACCTGGGTGATGAATAGAGAGAGAGAGAGAGAGAGAGAGAGAGGGACAGAGACACAGAGAGAGAGACAGAGAGAGAGGGACAGAGAGAGAGAGGGACAGAGAGAGAGAGAGAGGGACACAGAGAGAGAGGGACAGAGAGAGAGAGAGAGAGACAGAGAGACAGAGAGAGAGAGGGACAGAGAGAGAGAGAGAGAGAGAGAGAGGGACAGAGACAGAGAGACAGAGAGACAGAGAGAGAGAGACAGAGAGAGAGAGGGACAGAGAGAGAGAGAGAGAGAGAGAGAGAGAGAGAGAGGGACAGAGACAGAGAGACAGAGAGAGAGAGGGACAGAGACAGAGAGAGAGAGACAGAGGGACTGTTTAGGAACACAGACACAGACATACACACAAACATACAGATGTAGCTCAGATCTTGACATGCATAAACACATACAGACATTGAGTAACAAATCATTTGAAATACTAACAAACAAATTGTAACAAACAGACTATAGCATACACACACAGGACATGTTTTCTGAGACACTCATCGATGTATAGTAGGCATGGATGCACTCACGTAAACTCAAGAGAGTATTTACTGTTGATATATACAAGGAATCGGCCCATGTCTAAGCATAGGACAGGAGGGGACAGAAATGCCTGGTGTGTAAACACATGTGCCTTTCTACTTTTTTCACCTGTTAGGATAAACAAAATGTCTTCCACATTTCCCTGTGAGTGAATGAATGAATGAGTGAATGAATTGAATATGGTTTCCCACCAGCAGGTAAAAGGTGTGGTGGGTATTTATTTAAGGGTTTAAACATCATCCTTCTTTAACCCCCACTAACAACCCAAATTTACTCACCAAACAACCAGGAATAAAAATGTTTAACCGCGAGGTGGTAAATTTCGCCGCCTGATTCACAAACCATTGGCAGATGTGCACTTTTAAAAAAGAGAGGGAGAGAAAAAACCCTGTAAGGCTGAAAATAAATGGCTGAAGACACAGGTTTGTTTGGTTAAGGCAAACAGTGCTCAGTGAGGGTTGTCTATGGAGAGTGTGCACGTATGCGTTTAGCCACGTGTGTGTGTGTGTCCGTTTCTGTGTGTGTGTGCGCGGGGGTGTGTCGACCGCGTGTAAACGCAACCTGGTGGTTTCTGAAGTTTAAACACACTCCGTGATGGAGGCTGCTATACAGGCTGGCCATTGTCACTGGTCCACACTGAGAGGCTTATATCATAATGTATAGACACAAGTACCCAGGCCTGGGGAATAGTCTGGCCCTTTAAAATAGCCTCACTAGCTTCTGCCTCTCACACCGGCCCATTCACCCTCAGTTAGCTGTCTCATTAATTCATTTAGGCTCGGGACTGTTTGGCTTCTTAAGAGAAGAAAATATGAATACTTTTTCTGGAGGGCTAACCAAGCATATGGCAAAAGGAACCTGAAACACCTGCATGGTCCTCCTCTTGGTGAGGGTGATCTGTGTGTTCTACCTGCATGGTCCTCCTCTTGGTGAGGGTGATCTGTGTGTTCTACCTGCATGGTCCTCCTCTTGGTGAGGGTGATCTGTGTGTTCTACCTGCATGGTCCTCCTCTTGGTGAGGGTGATCTGTGTGTTCTACCTGCATGGTCTTCCTCTTGGTGAGGGTGATCTGTGTGTTCTACCTGCATGGTCCTCCTCTTGGTGAGGGTGATCTGTGTGTTCTACCTGCATGGTCCTCCTCTTGGTGAGGGTGATCTGTGTGTTCTACCTGCATGGTCCTCCTCTTGGTGAGGGTGATCTGTGTGTTCTACCTGCATGGTCCTCCTCTTGGTGAGGGTGATCTGTGTGTTCTACCTGCATGGTCCTCCTCTTGGTGAGGGTGATCTGTGTGTTCTACCTGCATGGTCCTCCTCTTGGTGAGGGTGATCTGTGTGTTCTACCTGCATGGTCCTCCTCTTGGTGAGGGTGATATGTGTGTGTGTTCTACCTGCATGGTCCTCCTCTTGGTGAGGGTGATCTGTGTGTTCTACCTGCATGGTCCTCCTCTTGGTGAGGGTGATCTGTGTGTTCTACCTGCATGGCCCTCCTCTTGGTGAGGGTGATCTGTGTGTTCTACCTGCATGGTCCTCCTCTTGGTGAGGGTGATCTCGAAGCTCCTCCACTCCCAGCGCTGCTCCACCACGTGGGCGAAGATGACGTGTCCGTTCCCACAAGCCCCCGCGAGCTGTGTCCCGTCTGCCGACCAGGCCAGGCTGAACACACTGCCAGTGTTAGGCTTCTCCAATGCATACGACCACTATAGAGAGAGACAAAGAGAGAGAGCGCAAGACAGTGACAAAGAGAGAGAGGTAAAGCGAGAGAGCGTCAAAGAGAGACACTTAATGCGCAATTTCAAAGAATAAGACAGAAACATGTGCAGCCACAAAGGAGTATACGAGGTAGGGGTACAGTAAACCAGGGAGGTTAGGGATAGAGAGGGCTGGGGGTGAACAGGGATAGGTGCAGTATGGGGTAGTGGGGGGTTTGGTTGGGTGCATGACAGCCCCCCCCCCCCCCCCATGTAAACTGTGTGTAAGAGACATGGGTTGAGTCAGGGCCCAGTCACTGAGCTGTGATGAACTGTGAGACACTGAAGGAGCACTCAGGCCTGCCAAGTCCAGCACTCGCGCTCGTAAACATGCACTCTGCTATCCTCATCTATTACAACCAGCCAGAGTTATGGGGGGGGGGGGGGTCGCATGAGCACACAACCAAGAGCCGAAGAGTGATTACCCCAAACTTTTCCTTCACTTTTAAAGTTCCATTTTCCTTTTCTGTTTTAGGGGAGGGAGGTGGTGGGGGGTTGCTGTGTGTGTGTGTGTGTGTGTCTTGGGGGTGTAGTTTTTTTTTTGGTGTGTCGGTGGGAGTCAATGACACCCATCGAGACAGCTGAGAAGAGAGGCTGCAACTCCTACCATCTCCCCAGCCTGCCGTTTGGAACACACCACCGCGACAACACAGGACGTTACTCACAAAGGCCACTAGAAAAACACTCCTCTGTGGCTTTTACAATGTTCTCCCCCCGCTCTCTCTCTCCAAGACATCCCTTTGCCCTCTTTTCTTCTCTCACTGCTCTCTCTCCTCTCTCTTAGCATTCTGCAGAGTATCACACAAAGCCTATTCTGTTATTGGGCTTCTGGTTTAGAAATCCAGCCTGTCAAGAGGGCTTATGATTGAGTTGAGATAGTTTGGGCTTACAGTTGTTTTCTCAACCTGTTGGGGTATATGTGTGTGAGAGAGATCTCCGTGTTGATGGATGATTTGGGGCTTGACTAATGGAGAGGCCAGATTAGCAATGCCACACTTAAACAGTTTGCTACACAAGAACCAGGACTGGAGTGTGAAAGGGAACTCTCCTGCTTCCCCACTCAGTCTCGACCTTCGCTCTTTACCCTACTTTCTCCACCCTCTCTCTCTTTACCCCTCACTACCCTGTCTCTGTACCCCTATCTAACCTCTCTTTTACTCCTCCCCACCTCCTTTCACCCCTTCCCACTCTCCTCTCGTTGTCCACAGTCTACATTAGAGATTCCTCCATGGGCAGCCAAAGACAGTGATGACTTTCCCTTGATGACCTTTAACCCCTGACCCCTCTGCCTCAGCCCGTTTCAGTGTGCAGGTGGTTGGCAGGGCTCACCAGCTTTAACAGTCATCCCTATTTTCTATCTCACCCTTCTCCTCTGGTCTAGTATGTGACCCCTGACCTCTATGCCTCAGCTCTTTCCTGTGTGCAGGTGGCTGACAAGGCTAAGGCTGCTTGCAGTGTGAGAAACGACTAACGCAAACATTATCCTAGCGCTGCCTGTTAGAGACTGGACGGTACGCCAAGTGCTGTGCTGCACAGAAAAGGTCTGTGTTGGCTTCACGTGCTGAGGTGTGGCTTTGTATACGGTCTCAGTCGGCAGGTTGGAGCCCACCCTGTTTGATCTCTCTCTCTCTCTCTCACAGAACGGTCAACACAGAAGATTTCCTTGGTCAGCTTCCTCCCCTGTAATACTGTATCAGGACCCAAAATAGCCAAAGAAAAAAAAGCCCCTCTTTACCAATCTGGACAAGAGATTTCTTGTTAAACTCATATCAAAGGTGGCACTTTTACCTCTACCGCGCTCGCTCTCCTTCCTCTTAAATCCTGCGATAGAAATTACTTTCCTTATTTTTTGGGGTGTGTGTGTGTGCATATGCGTGTGTGCCACAAAGATAAACAGCGTCCGGCTGTATTAAGGCCGCTGCATGGCTTTGAAGTGTACTTTTATATACCTTTCATCCAAACATCAGCACTATGATTGGACAGGCTCCAACGCCAACGAAAGCCTACACGCTTAAAATAATAATACCCCATCTACTCTTTAGTAAACCTCCCGCTCCCTTTTAGAGCTCCCCTGGGGGAGAGGAGGTGGAGGTGGAGGGAGAGGAGGTGGAGGAGGGGGGAGAGGAGGTGGAGGAGAGGAGGTGGAGGAGGGGGGAGAGGAGGTGGAGGGAGAGGAGGGTGAGAGGAGGTGGAGGAGAGGAGGTGGAGGAGGGGGAGAGGAGGTGGAGGTGGTGGGAGAGGAGGTGGAGGAGGGGTGAGAGGAGGTGGAGGAGGGGTGAGGAGGAGGTGGAGGAGGGGGGAGAGGAGGTGGAGGTGGAAGGAGAGGAGGGGTGAGAGGAGGTGGAGGAGGGGGGAGAGGAGGTGGAGGGAGAGGAGGGGTGAGAGGAGGTGGAGGAGGGGAGAGGAGGTGGAGGGAGAGGAGAGTGAGAGGAGGTGGAGGAGAGGAGGTGGAGGAGGGGGGAGAGGAGGTGGAGGTGGAGGGAGAGGAGGTAGAGGAGGGGTGAGAGGAGGTGGAGGTGGAGGGAGAGGAGGGGTGAGAGGAGGTGGAGGAGGGGGGAGAGGAGGGGTGAGAGGAGGTGGAGGAGGGGGGAGAGGAGGTGGAGGAGAGGAAGTGGAGGACAGGGGAGAGGAGGTGGAGGAGAGGAGGTGGAGGGAGAGGAGGGGTGAGAGGAGGTGGAGGAGGGGGGAGGGGTGAGAGGAGGTGGAAGAGGGGGGAGAGGAGGTGGAGGTGGAGGGAGAGGAGGGGTGAGAGGGGGTGGA
The DNA here is from genome assembly GCF_036934945.1 of Oncorhynchus masou masou. Classification (NCBI taxonomy): domain Eukaryota; kingdom Metazoa; phylum Chordata; class Actinopteri; order Salmoniformes; family Salmonidae; genus Oncorhynchus; species Oncorhynchus masou. The sequence goes on from NC_088224.1 coordinate 63,334,331, forward strand.
GGAGGGGGGAGAGGAGGTGGAGGGAGAGGAGGGGTGAGAGGAGGTTGAGGAGGGGTGAGAGGAGGTGGAGGGGGGAGAGGAGGTGGAGGAGGGGGAGAGGAGGTGGAGGGAGGAGGGGGGAGGAGGTGGGAGAGGAGGTGGAGGAGGGGGAGAGGAGGTGGAGGAGGGGGGAGAGGAGGTGTGAGAGGAGGTGGAGGAGGGGGAGAGGAGGTGGGGGAGGGGGGAGAGGAGGTGGAGTAGGGGTGAGAGGAGGTAGAGGAGGGGGGAGAGGAGGTGGAGGAGGTGGGAGAGGAGGTGGAGAGGAGTGGGACAGAGATGCAGCTGAATGTATACACCACACTGTAATGAAGCAGGACACTTGATATCGGCCCGAGAAGCACTTTTGGATTTGTGCTTACCTAATGCTTTTAACACATTGGGCCATTTGACTCCTGCTGCAGCAAGCGTACGTTTGTGTATGTTTGTGTGTGAGAAAGAGAGAACACGGGTGTAGATTTAGATGTGAATAAAACATGTGGTGGGGTGTGTAAATGCAGAGTGTGAGTTTCTGAGTGCAGCTATGTGTGTGCCTAAAAGGTGAAAATCCCTGGGCTCTCAGTGTCAGGCAATGAGTAAGTATGGGACACTGGGGGGAGTCCTGTAGCTGTCCTGAGAGAAGAGGCTACTCTACCTCTTCCTACCTGCCTCCCCCACACCATGAAAAACCTCCCTTTCACTCTCCTCTCTCTACCTTTATCTTTCCCCAGAATTAACCCCACTATCTCTCTCTCTCTTTCGTAACTCCCTCTCACAAAAGGTGTCAGCATTAGGTAGTACTGTAGCAAGCGTTTCCCAAAAGCACAGAGTCCAATTATGGCCCTCTTTAAGATCCAGGGGTCCACTCCACAGCACAGCTCTGTCGACATACTGTCTCCAGACTGCAGGAGTAAATCAGGACCTGTCCAGACCTGGAGCAGTGCTGGTTCACCTCTGGGCCACAGAGCTCCACTCCAGGACTCTCTGCTCTCAACCAGAGTTCAGTGTCAGGAAGGCCTCAGCCATAGACAACCATAGAGACCTGCAGCCATAGACAACCATAGAGACCTGCAGCCATAGACAACCATAGAGACCTGCAGCCATAGACAACCATAGAGACCTGCAGCCATAGACAACCATAGAGACCTGCAGCCATAGACAACCATAGAGACCTGCAGCCATAGACAACCATAGAGACCTGCAGCCATAGACAACCATAGAGACCTGCAGCCATAGACAACCATAGAGACCTGCAGCCATAGACAACCATAGGGAGCCTCATCCATATTCAACCGTCGAGCGCATCAGCCATTGACAACCAAAGGGAGCCATGGAAAACCATCAAGCACGTCAGTCATAGACAGCTTCAGCCATAGACGACCAAAGAGCGCTTCAGCCATAGACGACCAAAGAGCGCTTCAGCCATAGACGACCAAAGAGCGCTTCAGCCATAGACGACCAAAGAGCGCTTCAGCCATAGACGACCAAAGAGCGCTTCAGCCATAGACGACCAAAGAGCGCTTCAGCCATAGACGACCAAAGAGAGCTTCAGCCATAGACGACCAAAGACAGCTTCAGCCATAGACGACCAAAGAGCGCTTCAGCCATAGACGACCAAAGAGCGCTTCAGCCATAGACGACCAAAGAGAGCTTCAGCCATAGACGACCAAAGAGAGCTTCAGCCATAGACGACCAAAGAGAGCTTCAGCCATAGACGACCAAAGAGCGCTTCAGCCATAGACGACCAAAGAGCGCTTCAGCCATAGACGACCAAAGAGCGCTTCAGCCATAGACGACCAAAGAGCGCTTCAGCCATAGACGACCAAAGAGAGCTTCAGCCATAGACTACCAGAAAGCTTCTGCAATAGACGACCAGAGAGCTTCGGCCGTAGACGACCAAAGAGAGCTTCGGCCGTAGACGACCAAAGAGCGCTTCGGCCATAGTCGACCAGAGAGCTTCAGCCATAGACAACCAGAGAGCTTCAGCCATAGACAACCAGAGAGCTTCAGCCATAGACAACCAGAGAGAGCTTCAGCCATAGACAACCAGAGAGAGCTTCAGCCATAGACAACCAGAGAGCTTCAGCCATAGACAACCAGAGAGCTTCAGCTATAGACAACCAGAGAGCTTCAGCCATAGACAACCAGAGAGAGCTTCAGCCATAGACAACCAGAGAGCTTCAGCCATAGACAACCAGAGAGAGCTTCAGCCATAGACGACCAAAGAGAGCTTCAGCCATAGACAACCAGAGAGAGCTTCAGGCATAGACAACCAGAGAGCTTCAGCCATAGACAACCAGAGAGCTTCAGCTATAGACAACCATAAAGCTTCAGCCATAGGGAGATGAGTGAAAGGGGTGAGAGAGGGAAGAGAGGAGCGAGGGAAAGGGAGAGAAGGATGAGAGGAGGGATATAAGGGCTGAAAGGGGATGAGAGGAGCGATGGAGGCGGATCAGTCAGCAGCAGATTTGCTGACTAGTTTTATTGGAGCCAAAAGGGATGATCCTGGCCTTGCTCCAACCACTCTGCTCACTCCTGGAGAACACTGGACCAGCTCGGACATTCACAATCACACTGGAAACATGGGGGGGGGCAGCAGGAGAAGGGTAGAGCTCTGTGAAGGAGAAAGGCGGAGGGGTGCTGGTAAGGGTCTGCTCTGGTCACTGAGCCTTGTCTATAATGGGCAGCTTTGTGGCCAGAGGAAAGGTGACAGACATGACGTGAAGCTCTGCTCTGGGGGGAAAGAGAGAGGAAGAGACCCTTGGCTCTTACACACAGACAGCACACAGCAGCGTAACACTATACACACACTGCTCCATAGCACTATACACCCTACACACACACTGCTCCATAGCACTATACACACACACTGCTCCATTGCACTATACACCCTACACCCACACTGCTCCATAGTACTATACACCCTACACACACTGCTCCATAGCAATATACACACACACTGCTCCATTGCACTATACACCCTACACCCACACTGATCCATAGCACTATCCACACACACTGCTCCATAGCACTATACACCCTACACACACTGTTCCATAGCACTACACACCCTACTCCATAGCACTACACACACAATGCTCCATAGCACTACACACACACTGCTCCATAGCACTACACACACACTGCTCCATAGCACTATACACCATACACACACACACACTGCTCCATAGCACTATACACCCTACACACACTGCTCCATAGCATTATACACCCTATACACACACTGCACCATAGCACTATACACCCTACACACACTGCTCCATAGCACTAAACACACACTGCACCATAGCACTATACACCCTACACACACTGCTCCATAGCACTATACACACACACTGCTCCATAGCACTATACACACACACTGCTCCATAGCATTATACACCCTATACACACACTGCTCCATAGCACTATACACACACACTGCTCCATAGCACTATACACACACACTGCTCCATAGCACTATACACACACACTGCTCCATAGCATTATACACCCTATACACACACTGCTCCATAGCACTATACACCATACACACACTGCTCCATAGCACTAAACACACACTGCACCATAGCACTATACACCCTACACACACTGCTCCATAGCACTATACACACACACTGCTCCATAGCACTATACACACACACTGCTCCATAGCACTATACACACACACTGCTCCATAGCATTATACACCCTATACACACAGTGCTCCATAGCACGATACACACACACACTGCTCCATTGCACTATACACCCTACACCCACACTGCTCCATAGCACTATACACACACACTGCTCCATAGCACTATACACCCTACACACACACTGCTCCATAGCATTATACACACACACTGCTCCATTGCACTATACACCCTACACACACACTGCTCCATAGCACTACACACACACTGCTCCATAGCACTATACACCCTACACACACACTGCTCCATAGCACTATACACCATACACACACACACACACACTGCTCCATAGCAGTATACACCCTACACACACACTGCTCCATAGCACTATACACCATACACACACTGCTCCATAGCACTATACACCCTACACACACTGCTCTATAGCACTATACACCCTACACACACTGCTCCATAGCACTATACACCCTACACACACACTGCTCCATAGCACTATACACACACACTGCTCCATAGCACTATACACCATACACAAGCACTGCTCCATAGCACTATACACCGTACACACACACTGCTCCATAGCACTATACACCCTACACACACACACACTACTCCATACCACCATACACACACACACACTACTCCATACCACCATACACACACTGCTGCATAGCACTATACAATCTACACACACACTGCTCCATAGCACTATACACCCTACACACACACACTACTCCATACCACCATACACACACACACTACTCCATACCACCCTACACACACTGCTCCATAGCACTATACACCATACACACACACGGCTCCATAGCACTATACACACACACACCGCTCCATAGCACTATACATCATATACACACTGCTCCATAGCACTATACACCATACACACACACGGCTCCATAGCACCATACACACACTGCTCCATTGCACTATACACCCTACACACACACACTGATCCATAGCACTACACACAATGCTCCATAGCACTATACACCCTACACACACACACACACACTGCTCCATACCACCATACACACACTGCTGCATAGCACTATACACCCTACACACACACTGCTCCATAGCACTATACACCCTACACACTGCTCCATAGCACTAAACACCCTACACACTGCTCCATAGCACTATACACCCTACACACTGCTCCATAGCACTATACACCCTACACACACACTGCTCCATAGCACTATACACCCTACACACTGCTCCATAGCACTATACACCCTACACACTGCTCCATAGCACTATACACCCTACACACTGCTCCATAGCACTATACACACACACTGCTCCATAGCATTATACACACACACTGGTCCATAGCATTATACACACACACTGCTCCATAGCACTACACACACACACTGCTCCATAGCATTATACACACACACTGCTCCATAGCATTATACACACACACTGGTCCATAGCATTATACACACACACTGGTCCATAGCACTACACACACACTGCTCCATAGCACTATACACCCTACACACACACTGCTCCATAGCATTATACACACACACTGCTCCATAGCACTATACACCCTACACCACACACTGCTCCATAGTACTATACACCATACACACACTACTGCATATCACTATACACCCAACACACACTGCTCCATAGCACTATACACACACTGATCCATAGCACTATACACCCTACACACACTGCTCCATAGCACTATACACCCTACACACACTGCTCCATAGCACTATACACCCTACACACACTGCTCCATAGCACTATACACCATACACACACACTGATCCATAGCACTATACACCATACATACACACTGATCCATAGCACTACACACACTGCTCCATAGCACTATACACCCTACACACACACTACTCCATACCACCATACATACACACACACACACACACACACACACACACACACACACACACACACACACACACACACACACACACACACACACACACACACACTACTCCATACCACCATACACACACTGCTGCATCGTACTATACAACCTACACACACACTGCTCCATAGCACTATACACCATACACACATACTGATGCATAGCACTATACACCATACACACATACTGCTGCATAGCACTATACACCCAACACACACTGCTCCATAGCACTATACACCATACACACACCCTGCTCCATAGCACTATACACACACACTGCTCCATAGCACTATACACCATACACACTAGAGGTCGACCGATTAATCGGAATGGCCGATTAATTTGGGCCGATATCAAGTTTTCATAACAATCGGAAATCAGTATTTTTGGGCACCGATTTGCAGATTTGTATTTTATTTTAAATAATTTTTTTACATTTATTTATACCTTTATTTAACTAGGCAAGTCAGTTAAGAACACATTCTTATTTTCAATGACAGCCTAGGAATGGTGGGTTAACTGCCTCGTTCAGGGGCAGAACGACAGATTTTCACCTTGTCAGCTCGGGGATCCAATCTTGCAACCTTACAGTTAACTAGTCCAACGCAATAACGACCTGCCTCTCTCTCGTTGCACTCCACAAGGAGACTGCATGTTACGCGAATGCAGTAAGCCAAGGTAAGTTGCTCGCTAGCATTAAACTGATCTTATAAAAATCAATCTATCATAGTCACTAATTAACTACACATGGTTGATGATATTACTAGATATTATCTAGCGTGTCCTGCGTTACATATAGTCTGACTGAGCATACAACTATCTGAGCGGTGGTAGGGAGAAGCAGGCGGTAAACTGCTCCATAGCACTATACACACACACTGCTGAATAACACTATACACCCCACACTGCTATGTATACACATGTGGACCTGAGATATAGACAGAACCTCCTACTGACCACACACACACAGGTGGCGACCCAATCTGATACACTTGATCATTCAGAGGAGTAAGGGATACACACCTGTCTAGAGATTTAACAAGTGTGTGTTAAAATAAATCACACCCCACACACTCTTCAGCCTCTTATGGTCATGGGTTAGCTGCACTGGAATGAGGAGAAAAGACTCTGAGATGGTGTTACTACCAAGTACAATTTGTGAAAGTAACACAATCTATATGCAACAACCTACACACGCAGGCATAAATACACTAACACAGACACACAAGAAGATAAACTCAGTCACTCACTAAAACACAAGCCCTCTCTCTCTCTTACACACACAGACTACAGACCAGTCAGACAACACCGCCACCCTCTTTAGGGAACATTTGCTCCCTCCCTGCCTCCCTCCTTCCTTCATCCCCCCGTCTCTCCCTCCCTCTCCGTTTCACTGCACATACGTTTGGCATTAAGATTGGCAGGTGTTGTGAGCCTGCTGCTTCTCTCAACTGCTGTAACGGGCTACAGCGAGCTGCAGGGAAAAAAATACTTCAAACTGATCTGAAAGGCAAGGAGGCGGTAACTCCTCAAACCCCCAACCTCACTACAGCAGCAGCCAGAGAGGCAAACTTCTCTCTCTCTCTTTCCTTCCCTCACCCTCTCCCTCAGTTTTTTGGCGGGTTGGAGGAAGGGGGGATACCTAGAAAGGAAGAGACAAAGAGAAAAATCGAAAGAGAGAGACAGATCGGTCCTCCATTCACCCCTACCCTGTGTCCTCTCCACCTGGAGCAGTACTTGGGGCTGGGACTGCAGAGGGGACTGGGCTGGGGCCTGGAAGGGGTTAATGACACGTTTGGGCTAATGGCTCCCAGCGGAGCTATCTGCTGATTCAGCCCCATTACATCAGGCACATTAAATATGTCTGCACTGACTGCTGCAGACAGGTCTGCTTCTCCTCACAACACGCTTTCGGCAGGGTGGCATGTCCCCCATCTCCCAAGCCCTCCCCCTCTGAAGCCCTCCCGCCCTCTGAAGAGAGAGAGTATAAAGGAGGGGGACAGAGTGAGAAAGAGGGAGAGAGCAAGTGCACGTGTGGTTTTTCTTTAAATCATAGTTTAAACCCGCTGTCTTTCTCTGAAGATAATAAAGTCTAAGTTAAGCCAACACTAGACTATCATTAGCTTGGGTCTAACATTGCCAGAGTGGCTAATTCTATAAATCAACGTGGCTAGCATTTGGCTAACCTATAGCTATTAGCTACCCATTGTGGCTAGCCTATAGCTTGGCTAACATGATAAATCAGTGTGGCTACTGGCTAGCTGGCTGCTTGACGAGCCCAGCTGGCTTCAGTTAGCCTCAGTGTTCCTGAGAGACGACCTGGCAGGGCAGGTATGGGGTGTAAATCCCTACACACTCCCCCCACATCAACATACACATGGACAGACACACACACACGTGCACACACAAGCACGAACGTGCGTACGTGGACTTCAGGAAACAGCAGGGGGAGCACGCCCCTATCCACATCGACGGGACCGCAGTGGAGAAGGTGAAAAGCTTAAAGTTCCTTGGTGTACACATCACGGACAAACTGAAATGGTCCTCCCACACAGACAGTGTGGTGAAGAAGTCGCAACAGCGCCTCTTCCACCTCAGGAGGCTGAAGAAACTTTTACAGATTCACAATTAAGAGCATCTTGTCGGGCTGAATCACCGCCTGGTACGACAACAGCACTGCCCGCAACTGCAGGGCTCTCCAGAGGGGGGTGAGGTCTGCCCAACACATCACCGGGGGCACACTGACTGCCCTTCAAGACACCTACAGCACCGATGTCACAGTAAGGCCAAAAAGATCGTCAAGGACATCAACCACCCGAGCCACTGCCTGTTCACCCCGCTACAGTCCAGAAGGTGAGGTCAGTACAGATGCATCAAAGCTGGGACCGAGAGACTGAAAAACAGCTTCTATCTCAAGGCCATCAGACTGTTAAACAGCCATCACTAGCCGGATACCACCCGGTTACTCAAGCCTGCACCTTAGAGGCTGCTGCGCTACATAGACAGACATGGAATCACTGGTCACTTTAATAATGGAACACTAGTCACTTTAATAACCGTTTGCTGCCCGCCCGACTGGCATCACTACTCTGGACGGTTCTGACAACAAATACCTATGTGTCTGGCTAGACTGTAAACTCTCTTTCCAGACTCATATTAAACATCTCCAATCCAAAATTACATCTAGAATCGGCTTCCTATTTCGCAACAAAGCCTCCTTCTCTCATGCCGCCAAACATACCCTCGTAAAACTGACTATCCTACCAATCCTCAACTTCGGCTTCCAATACTCTACTCAGCAAATTTGATGCAGTCGATCACAGTGCCATCCTCTTTGTCACCAAAGCCCCTCATACCACCCACCACTGAGACCTGTATTCTCTAGTTGGCTGGCCTCGCTACATATTCGTAACCAGACCCACTTGCTCCAGGTCATCTATAAGTCTATGCCAGGTAAAGCGCCGCCTTATCTCAGCTCACTGGTCACGATAACAACACCCACCCGTAGCACGCACTCCAGCAGGTATATTTCACTGGTCGTCCCCAAAGCCAACACCCACCCGCCTTTCCTTCCAGTTCTCTGCTGCCAATGACTAGAACGAATTGCAAAAATCGCTGAAGCTGGAGACATATTTCCCTCACTAACTTTAAACATCAGCTATCTGAGCAGCTAACCGATTGCTGCAGCTGTACATAGCCCATCTGTAAATAGTCCACCCAATCTACCTACCGCATCCCCATATTGTTTTAATTTACTTTTCTGCTCTTTTGCACACCAGTATTTCTACTTGCACATCATCATCTGCTCATCTATCACTCCAGTGTTAATTTGCTAAACTGTAATTACTTCGCTACTATGGCCTATTTATTGCCTTACCTCCTCATGCCATTTGCACACACTGTATACAGACTTTCTTTTTTTCTATTGTGTTATTGACTGTACGTTTGTTTATTCCATGTGTAACTTGTGTTGTTATTTGTGTCGCACTGCTATGCTTTATCTTGGTCAGGTCGCAGTTGTAAATGACAACTTGTTCTCAACTAGCCTACCTGGTTAAATAAAGGTGAGATAAAAAAGAATATGTTTACATACTCCTTTACTCATCTAATATGTATATACTGCATACTATCCTACTCTATTTTAGTCAGTTATACATTAGGGAAAAGCAGATACCTCTTCAATACAACTGAATGTATTCAACTGAAATGTGTCTTCTGCATTTAACCCAACCCCTCTGAATCAGACAGGTGTGTGTGTGTGTGTGTGGGGGGGGGGGCTGCCTTAAATCAACATCCACATCTTCTGCGCCCGGGGAACTGGGTTAACTGATCATGGGTAGAACGACAGATTTTTACTTTGTCAGCTCAGGGATACGATCACTGCCACTCTGACATTGCTTGTCCTAATATTTCTATATTTCTTAAATCCATTCCTTTACTTTTAGATGTGTGTGTATTGTTGTGAATGGCTAGATATTACTGTACTGTTGGAGTTAGGAGCACAAGAATTTCGCTACATGCACAATAACATCTGCTAAATATGTGTGTGACCAATAAAATTAGATGAGATTTGACGCACACACTCGATGGCATCATAACTCAAGCATATTTTGTCGATCCACTGGACAGGGTTGATGAGAGAGGTTAAAAAATAGCAGCATAGCATCTCCATCTGATTCACGCACTCTGAGGGAGTCGGACCATTAGAAGACCCATAGAGCATTTCCTGTACACACTCTCTCTCTATTCCCCAAACTCTGCCAGTCGCAAGGAGCACCAAACAAACAGCAAGCACAATAAAGTGTGTGTGAAGACACAGACATCCATGGAATCCAGCACTCATGCCCTGTTCTCTGCAGACATCCACAAACAAGGAGAAAGATGCTCATATTTTTCACTGTTATTATTACTGTATCTAGTGTCACAGCTGTGTCATTATTCTTGTAAGTAGTGTAAGAGAAAGAGAGGCTAAAAGTAATCCATGTGTTGGGGAGGAGGAGGAAGAGGGAGAGGTGGAGGGGGGCCCATCAATCTCTCAGCAGATTAGGAATAGTTGTAAACATCATTCTGCAGTGATCCAGGCCCCCCTCACAGGGGGTTGGAGCTGGGGCTGTAGTCATTGGGCTGTGTTGGGTTTTGTGATCTGGGTTGGTAGGTTGGACTGTGCAGGGCTGTGTTGAAATGGCATGGCTGAGCAGGGCAGGGCGTTCTGAGATGTACTTTGTCGTGCTGGGGGTGAGGAGGTAAGGAGCTGGGGTTGAGGATCTAAGCTGGAACTCCCAGCTATGGAGAGGGGCCGTAGGGACGAGCTGACCCCATTTAGAACACCTCGCCAAGGGGGAGCGGGCTGGGTGTTGACACCATACAGACCAACCCTCCCTTGACCACCCCTCTCCAAGGGCAATCCATCATACAAAACACACACATACAACAGTCTGCCAAACCTAAAACAATATCTGAAGATAAAACAATCTTTAAGAGGGAGTAGAAAAATGTCAAGGGCTCTTTGGGAGTAAAATGATGTACATCTCTTTATAATAAAGCCTGGCCCACTGCATTAAATTACACACTATTAAACAGAACCAAGAGTCAAGCCCATTAAAGATCTGCTTTGAAATGTCCCATGGCACCACACAGTCTGAGCTTCCTTGATCACACTCACGCTCAGACCCTCTGTCTGCCCACTGTCTCAGAGAGCGAGAGAGACACACACACACAAACACACACGCTTGCATGAATGCATATTCACACAAGCACATTGATCCACTTTTCACTGTTGTTTTGTGTAACCAGTCACCTGTGGGGAGAGTATCTATGTGTGTAAAACTCAAGTGTCACCTTATTCTCAGCCCTTGGTAAAAACTAGTGCACTACATAAGGAATAGGTGTCTTAATACGCCGCATTTTAACCCTGGCAATAGGAAACTATTCAGTAAGACAATAACCAAGATGGCGTAGCAGTCGGATGTGTGTTTTGTCTTTTCCCGTCCTGTCCCATGTAAAATATTGTTCTCTTTTTGTATACATTTTAATCTCACTTTCCATCTACGGACTCAATATACTCTCCTGCAATCCGCCTCACCCAATGTGGTACGGATCTGCTATTTTTATACGTTAGAACAGGAACCCCCATCAGCAGCAAGCCAGCTAACTAGCTAGCTAACTAACGGTCTTCACCGCTAACTCGGACTCTAGCCAGCCTCAGCTCGGTAAATACCTGCCAGTCTACACAGAGCGATATCAACCCAGAACATATCGGACTACTTGTTCTCTACCGCATCTCCAGATTCCTACAACAAGCTCTGAACCTTTACACTGGATCATCGCAGCTAGCTAGCTGCATTCCGACTGGCTACTCCTGGCTTACGTCTCTGTCCCAAAGCAAGAACCTGTTAGCCTTGAGCTAGCCTCGAGCTAGGCCTATCTTCCGGCCAGCCGAAGAGGTCCACCAGCTAATTCTTGGGCTACAATACCTCTTATGCCAATTGGCCTGGACCCTTTACTGCCGACATGGAGCCCCGCCGATCCATCACAACTGGCCCGCCGACATAATCATCGGAGCTGGTTTCAACAGGCTCTTCTGTTGCCGAAGGCCCATCTGCTAGCCCCGGCCTGCTAGCTGTCTGAATCGCCATATCTCCAGCTCGCCTAGCGTAGTAGCGACTACTGAATCGGCTTCCTGACTCACCTATTGCTACTCATTGGACCCTATGATCACTCGGCTACATACGTCTCTCCCTAATGTCAATATGCCTTGTCTATTGCTGTTTTGGTTAGTGACTATTGTCTTATTTCACTGTAGAGCATCCAGCCCTGCCCAACTCACATCGTACCATACCCTTGTCTGTACATTATGCCTTGAATATTCTTCCACGCCCAGAAATCTGCTCCTTTTACTCTCTGTTCCGAACGCACAAGACGACCAGTTCTTACAGTCTGTTCCTCTGGTGATGTAGAGGTTAACCCAGGCCCTGCAGCCCACCGCACCACTCCCATTCCCCAGGCACTCTCATTTGTTGACTTCTGTAACCGTAAAAGCCTTGGTTTCATGCATTTTAACATCAGAAGCCTCCTCCCCAAGTTTGTTTTATTCACTGATGTAGCACACACCGCCAACCCTGATGTCCTAGCCGTGTCTGAATCCTGGCTTAGGAAGGCCACCAAAAATCCTGAAATTTCCATCCCCAACTACAACATTTTCCAACAAGATAGAATTGCCGAAGGGGGTGGAGTTGCAATTTACTGCAGAGATCGCCTGCAGAGTTCTGTCATACAATCCAGGTCTGTGCCCAAACAATTCGAGCTTCTACTTTAAAAATACACCTTTCCAGAAACAATTCTCTCTCTCAATTTTGTGCTACAATACCTCTCCTGCCAATTGGCCTGGACCCACTGCCGACATGGAGCCCCGCCGATCCATCAGAAATCGATCGCCCAGAAATCTGCTCCTTTTACTCTCTGTTCCGAACGCACTAGACGACCAGTTCTTATAGCCTTTAGTCGTACTTATAGCCTTTAGCCGTTCTGTCATACAATCCAGATCTGTGTCCAAACAATTTGAGCTTCTACTTTTTTATTTATTTTTAATCCACCTTTCCAGAAACAAGTCTCTCACTGTTTCTGCTTGTTATAGACCCCCCTCAGCCCCCAGCTGTGCCCTGGACACCATATGTGAATTGATTGCCCCCCATCTATCTTCAGAATTCATACTGTTAGATGACCTAAACTGGGATATGCTTAACACCCCAGCCATCCTAGAATCTAATCTAGACGCCCTCAATCTCACACAAATTATCAAGGAACCTACCAGATACAACCCTAAATCCGTAACCATGGGCACCGTCATAGATAAAATCCTGACCAATTTGCCCTCTAAATACACCTCTGCTGTCTTCAACCAGGATCTCAGAGACTGCCTCACTGCCCTTCCATAATGGGTCCGCGGTCAAACGACCACCCCTCATCACAGTCAAACGCTCCCTAAAACATGCAGGACTTTCTAATCAACCTGGCCAGGGTATCCTGGAAGGATATTGACCTCATCCCGTCAGTAGAGGATGCCTGGTTGCTCTTTAAAAGTGCTTTCCTCACCATCTTAAATAAGCATGCTCCATTCAAAAAATGTAGAACTAAGAACAGATATAGCCCATGGTTTGATTTGATTTTGATCTCTTTTAGTCCCCATTTGGACTAATCTTCCAAGAGTCCTTAAACATTAAAATACAATTTATAATACAAACACACTTTCACATATAACACACTATTACAAACATACATAATACTAGCATAATGACCCAATAAATACTCAATCTAAAAAAATATTGATTCTTCATCTACTATAATCCCACAACATTTCTATATACTACATTTAAATTGTTTTAAAATAATGTTTACATTTATATATTGAAAGGTTTCTAGTTTGCTCAGTTAATTTATTCCATTTCTGTATTGCTCTAAATCGAAATGTTCTTTTTCCTATTTCTCTTTTCTGTCTGGATAACACATAGATGGTGGACAATCTATTCCTAGTATTTACAGAATGTCTGTCTCTTACCAAATGAATACCGTTGTGAATAGAACTTGGCAGTTTTAAATTATGTATATTATAAAATAAGCATGTTTTTTTCAATTAACTTGTCGATTGATGACCCGACCAAGAACACAGCGCATGACTGCAACAGAAGAACCATATCTTCACCTTAAAACAATCCTTGCTGCTTTATTCTGTGCATTCTGCAGTCTCCTAACTTCTCTTGATGATGCATTTCCCCAGACCACCGAACAGTAGTTCACCTGACTCTCAATTAATGCTTGTGTTATTTGCTGAAGAACTTTTCCAGGTAAATATTTAGCTACCCTTCTGATTATGAATGCTGTTTTAATATTTTTTTTTTTTACATAGATTAGTTATTTGAGACGACCATGATAAGCAGTTGTCTAGCTGCACTCCCAGTAGTTTGGTTTCTGCCACTTCTTCAATTTGTACTCCTCCCATACTTAATTGGATCCCATGCTGTTTTGGCCTTTTCCTAGTTGAACAGACCAACATAACTTTGGTTTTCTTGGTGTTTAAAACAAGTTGTTTGTTTTGGCAAACCCACTTCCTGACATTCTCCAAATCTCCTTGTAAAGCCTGCTGTACCTGTTGAACCGATTGTCTTGCTGCATAAATTGTAGTATCATCTGCAAATATAGTAGATTGAGTTTCAACCAAGGCATAGGGAAGGTCGTTGGTATATATTAAATAAAGAAGTGGCCCAAGGCAGCTGCCCTGCGGTATTCCACAGTTTAACACATTAGGGGAAGAAAATGAACCATTGATATAGGTGGACTGTTTCCTCTCAGTTAGATATGACTGTACCCAATTCAATGCTATCTCCTTAAAACCATAATGCATTCATTTTGTCAAAATGATTTAATGATCCACTAAATCAAATGCTGCACTGAAATCTAAAAATAGTACACCTACAAATTTGCCATTATCTATAGCATTGAGCCACTGATCAGTCATGTCAACCAATGCAGTTCACCCTAGACTTGACTGCTATCTTGACCAGCACAAAAACATCTGTGGCGTTCTGCATTAGCATCGAGTAGCCCCCGCGATAATGCAACTTTTCAGGGAAGTCAGGAACCAATATACACAGTCGGTTAGGAAAGCTAAGGCTAGCTTTTGTAACCTCTTAGTGATCCCTTCACGCGCAAATCCCTTTAGCGGGATCGATTTGACAACATCCAGTGAAATTGCAGAGCGCCAAATTTAAACTACAGGAATATCAATATTCAACATTCACGAAATATAAGTGTTATACATCAAAATAAAGCTTAACTTCTTCTTAATCCCGCCGCTGTGTCAGATTTAAACAATGCAGGGCTTTACGGCGAAAGCAGACCATGCGATTATCTGAGGACAGCGCCCCGCATACAAACACAACAACACAGAAATAACAATATAATAAATGCCTTACCTTTGAAGATCATCTTCTTTTTGCAATCCCAAATGTCTCAGTGACACAATGAATGGTCGTTTTGTTCGATATATTCCTTCTTTATATCCCCAAAATGTTAATTTATTTGGCGCGTTTGATTCAGAAATACACCGGTTCCAACTCGCCCAACATGACTACAAAGTATCTAATAAATTACCTGTAAACTTGGTCCGAACATTTCAAACAACGTTCCTTATCCAACCTCAGGTATCCTAAAATGTAAATAATCGATAAAATGTAAGATGGGATAATCGGTTTCCAATACCGAAGAAAAATAACACGGAGTACGTTCCTGTTCACGCGCACCAAAGTAGTCGGGACCTTCAGAGTGACACATGGAATGAATAGCACTACTTCTTCATTTCTCAAAAGAAAAACATTGACCAATTTCTAAAGACTGTTGACATCTAGTGGAAGCCATAGGAACTGCAACCAGGTTCCTCTTAAATAGCATTTCCCATAGAAACCCATTGGGAAATACTATGACCTCAATTATTTTTTTCCCTGGATGGTTTGTCCTCGGGGTTTCGCCTGCCAAATCAGTTCTGTTATACTCACAGACATTAATTTAACAGTTTTAAAAGTTTATAGTGTTTTCTATTCAAATCTACCAATTATATGCATATCCTAGCTTCTGGGTCTGAGTAACAAGCAGTTTACTTTAGGCACGCTTTTCATCCGGACGTCAAAATACTGCCTAGCCTTAAGAAGTTTTAAACAGAAATTTGCATCCTGTAGAATTAATTCCAAAAGGTTTTTGGGACACTGTAAAGTCCATGGAGAATAAGAGCACCTCCACCCAGCTACCCACTGCACTGAGGCTAGGAAACATCATCTCCACCGATAAATCTACAATAATCGATTATTTCAATAAGCCTTTTTCTGGCTACCCCGTCCAACAGCTCTGCACCCTCTGCAGCAAATCAAATCACATGTATTTATATAGCCCTTCTTACATAAGCTGATATATCAAAGTGCTGTACAGAAACCCAGCCTAACACCCCAAACAGCAAGCAATGCAGGTATAGAAGCACGGTGGCTAGGAAAAACTCACTAGATAGGCCAAAACCTAGGAAGAAACCTAGAGAGGAACCAGGCTATGAGGGGTGGCCAGTCCTCTTCTGCCTGTGCCGGGTGGAGATTATAACAGAATGCTAGTAAAACTAAATGCATGCTCTTCAACCGATTGCCGCCCGCCTGACTAGCATCACTACTCTGGACGGTTCTGACTTCAAATATGTGGACAACTACAAATACCTAGGTGTGTCTGGTTAGACTGTAAACTCTCCTTCCAGAATCACATTAAGCATCTCCAATCCAAAATTAAATCTAGAATCGGCTTCCTATTTCGCAACAAAGCCTCCTTCACTCATGCTGCCAAACATACCCTCGTAAAACTGACTATCCTACTGATCCTCGACTTTCCAAAATAGCCTCCAACACTCTTACTCAGCAATTTGGATGTAGTCTATCACACTGCCATCCGTTTTGTCACCAAAGCCCCATATACAAAAATCACTGAAGCTGGAGACTTATATCTCCCTCTCTAACTTTAAGCATGAGCTGTCAGAGCAGCTTACCGATCACTGTACCTGTACACAGCGAATCTGTAAATAGCACATCCGACTACCTCATTCTCATATTATCTTCTTTCTCTTTTGCACCCCAGTATCTCTACTTGCACATCATCATCTGCACATCACTAGTGTTAACGCTACATTGTAATTATTTCGCTACTATGGCCTATTTATTGCCTTACCTTCCTCATCTTCTACATTTGCACACACACTGTACATATATTTTTGTATTGTGTTATTGACTACGTTTGTTTATTCCATGTGTAACTCTGTGTTGTTGTTTTTGTCGCACTGCTTTGCTTTATCTTGGCCAGGTTGCAGTTGTAAATGAGAACTTGTTCTCAACTGGCCTACCTGGTTAAATAAAGGTGAAATATATTTTTTTAACTCAGACGAGAGGGCTCTGAAATCGGAGTAGATAGCCGGAGCGAATTTACGAACACCCCGAATTAGCAATGTCCATTGAGAACGCACAATGACTGTACCACGTAGCTAAGCTAAGAATGACGTGAATAATCAAGACAATAAACGTTGGGTAGTTAGTTAGACAGCATATAGTTCAATAAAAAAAATAATAATAAAGAAGGACCTGTGTAAAATAAACTAGTAGTCAGTTCATCATCACTGGAAGAGGTCTCCACAGAATCCCTTTCACATGACTTTCTCTCTGCCTCTCTTTGCTTTGGCACTTTATGGTCAAAGTGAGGGTATTCCGTGGTAAAAAAAAATTCAGAAGCCCGGCTTGTGTGTGTGAGAAAGAGAGAGAGAGAGCGAGAGAAAAAGAAAGAAAGGAGAGAGCAAGTGTGTGTGATGCAGTATATTCTAGAGGGAGCCAGGATTGCATCCCCTCAGTGAAATTCAATGCTTTAATAGCACTGCATCCATAACACATCCCAACTACGTTTCCGTCTGTCAAAATAAATGACCCAATAAAGCCTCAAACTCCTGTGTACCTAGAGACCATCTCTCAGTCTCCCCTAAATGTGAAACATTAAGCCATTCTTAGAAACGGTCTATAATAACACACAATAGTCTGTATATAGAAGTGAAAGCTGGAGATAAACATAGGCTGGTGAAAAGCAGGCCATCTCTCTGCATTGTAATATAGGCTTGGCTCCCAAAGACACAGAGCCTTGGCCTGGGGGTTGTATCGAGTGGCACAAGTCAGAGATTTGGCAGGAAGGGAGAGGGTAATGATATACACATGGTTTCATGCTGGAGCCTCAACACAGTAACCATAGACACATGCTGGGGCCTCCTGGGAC
Organism: Oncorhynchus masou masou; assembly: GCF_036934945.1. NCBI lineage: Eukaryota > Metazoa > Chordata > Actinopteri > Salmoniformes > Salmonidae > Oncorhynchus > Oncorhynchus masou. The sequence continues at coordinate 63,352,790 of NC_088224.1, forward strand.
TCATCAGCAGGACACAGCTGTGTGCCCGCCAGCAGAATTCAATTAGCACCACTCAGCTAGGGACACTACACAGCTAGGGACACTACTCAGCTAGGGGCAGCATTACCAACTATGGATTTAGCAGTAGTCAGCTACAGTGCATTCGGAAAGTATTCAGACCCCTTGACTTTTTCCAAATTTTGTTAAGGTACAGCCTAATTCTAAAATTAATAATTTTCATCAATCTACACAAAATACCCCATAATGACAAAACCATTTTTTTTGCACATTTATTAACCTCTCAGGCCTAGATTCCTGAATTTCCGCCTGTCTGACGTGCCCAAAGTAAACTGCCTGTTACTCAGGCCCAGAGGCTAGGATATGCATATAATTGGTTTAATTGGATAGAAAACCCTCTGAAGTTTCTAAAACTGTTAAAATAATGTCTTTCAGTATAACCGAACTGATATGGCAGGCGAAAACCCGAGGATAATCCATCCGGAATTCTTTTTTTTTTGAGCTCCCAATGACTTCCAATGCTATGCTATTGAAATAACTCATTTCCGCCTCCCAGACTGCAGTTCTTATGGCTTCCAGTAGAAGTCAGTCTTTATACACGGTTTTAGGCTTGTTTTTTTTTTAATTAAGAAGTATTTGCAGTCTTTCCAAGGTGAGCGCCGAGGCAAAAGTAGTATTTTTGCACGGCTGAACGAGGGCGCGCTCTTCGTTCTTTTCCTTTGCTATTGAACATAGTATTCTCCGTATGAAATATTATCGTTTATTTAGATATTAGACAACCTGAGGATTAATAAAAACATTGTTTGACTTGTTTGGATGAACTTTGCTGGTAACTTTTTGGAATCCTTTGTATGCTTTTTGGAATCGTTTGTATGGATTATTGAAATAAAAAACAGAAATACCTTATTTACATAAGTCTTCAGACCCATTGCTGAGACTTGAAATTGAGCTCAGCGACATCCTGTTTTCATTTATCATCCTTGAGATGTTTCTACAACTTGATTGGAGTCCACCTGTTGTAAATTCAATTGATTGGACATGGTTTGGTAAGGCACACACCTGTCTAGTGTACCAGTCAAAAGTTTGGAGACACGTACTCATACAAGGGTTTTTCTTTATTTTTACTATTTTCCACATTGTAAAATAATAGTGAAGACATCACAACTATGAAATAACACATATGGAATCGTGTTGTAACCAAAAATGTATTAAACAAATCAAAATATATGTTATATTTGAGATTCTTCAATGTAGCCACCCTTTGCCTTGATGACAGCTTTGCACACTCTTGGCATTCTCCTGCTTCACCTGGAATGCTTTCCCAACTGTCTTGAAGGAGTTGCCACATATGCTGAGCACTTGGCTGCTTTTCCTTCACTCTGCGGTCCAACTCATCCCAAACCACCTCAATTGGGTTGAGGTCGGGTGATTGTTGAGGCCAGATCATCTGATGCAACACTCCATCCCTCTCTTTAGTCAAATAGCCCTTACACAGCCTGGAGGTGTAATATAATATATATTTTTATTTGTTTAACACATTTTTTGGTTACTACATGATTCCATGTGTCATTTCATAGTTTTGATGTCTTCACTATTATTCTACAATGCAGAAAATAGTAAAAAGAAAAGAAAAACCCTTGAATAAGTTAGTGTCCAAGCTTACCAAATAGGGCTATCTTCTGTATACCACCCCTACCTTGTCACAACAAAACTGATTGGCTCAATTCCACATATTAACATGACCTTTTAACAAAGCACACCTGTTAATTGAAATGCTTTCCAGGTGACAATCTCATGAAACTGGTTGTGAGAATGCCAAGAGTGTGCAAAGCTGCCATCTCGGCAAAGGGTGACTACTTTGAAGAATCTCAAATATTTTGATTTGTTTAACACTTTCTTGGTTACTAAATGATTCCATATGTGATATCAGATTTTGACATTTAGAAAACCTGTTTTTGCTTTGTTATTATGGGGTAATTGTGTGTCAATTGAATAAGACTGTAACCTAACAAAATGTGGAAAAAGTCAAGGGGTCTGAATACTTTCCGAATGCACTGTAGGGGCAGCATTACTGACTATACCTTTAGCAGCACTCAGCTAGGGGGAGCAGTACTGACTATACCTTTAGCAGTACTGACTATACCTTTAGCAGCACTCAGCTAGGGGGAGCAGTACTGACTATACCTTTAGCAGTACTGACTATACCTTTAGCAGTACTGACTATACCTTTAGCAGCACTCAGCTAGGGGAAGCAGTACTGACTACACCTTTAGCAGCACTCAGCTAGGGGAAGCAGTACTGACTACACCTTTAGCAGCACTCAGCTACGGGGAGCAGCACTGACTATACCTTTAGCAGTTCTGAATATACCTTTAGCAGTTCTGAATATACCTTTAGCAGTACTGACTATACCATTAGCAGCACTCAGCTAGGGGGAGCAGTACTGACTACACCTTTAGCAGCACTCAGCTAGGGGGAGCAGTACTGACTATACCTTTAGCAGTACTGACTATACCTTTAGCAGTACTGACTATACCTTTAATAGCACTCAGCTAGGGGAAGCAGTACTGACTATACATTTAGCAGCACTCAGCTAGGGGGAGCAGTACTGACTATACCTTTAGCAGTACTGACTATACCTTTAGCAGCACTGACTCTACCTTTAGCAGCACTCAGCTAGGGGCAGCAGTACTGACTATACCTTTAGCAGTTCTGAATATACCTTTAGCAGCACTCAGCTAGGGGGAGCAGTACTGACTATACCTTTAGCAGTACTGACTATACCTTTAGCAGTACTGACTATACCTTTAGCAGTACTGACTATACCTTTAGCAGTACTGACTATACCATTAGCAGCACTCAGCTAGGGGGAGCAGTACTGACTATACCTTTAGCAGTACTGACTATACCTTTAATAGCACTCAGCTAGGGGAAGCAGTACTGACTATACCTTTAGCAGTACTGACTATACCTTTAGCAGTACTGACTATACCTTTAGCAGCACTCAGCTAGGGGGAGCAGTACTGACTATACCTTTAGCAGCACTCAGCTAGGGGAAGCAGTACTGACTATACCTTTAGCAGTACTGACTATACCTTTAGCAGTACTGACTATACCTTTAGCAGCACTCAGCTAGGGGGAGCAGTACTGACTATACCTTTAGCAGTACTGACTATACCTTTAGCAGTACTGACTATACCTTTAGCAGTACTGACTATACCTTTAGCAGTACTGACTATACCATTAGCAGCACTCAGCTAGGGGGAGCAGTACTGACTATACCTTTAGCAGTACTGACTATACCTTTAATAGCACTCAGCTAGGGGAAGCAGTACTGACTATACCTTTAGCAGTACTGACTATACCTTTAGCAGTACTGACTATACCTTTAGCAGCACTCAGCTAGGGGGAGCAGTACTGACTATACCTTTAGCAGCACTCAGCTAGGGGAAGCAGTACTGACTATACCTTTAGCAGTACTGACTATACCTTTAGCAGTACTGACTATACCTTTAGCAGCATTCAGCTAGGGGGAGCAGTACTGACTATACCTTTAGCAGCACTCAGCTAGGGGCAGCAGTACTGACTATACCTTTAGCAGCACTCAGCTAGGGGGAGCTGTACTGACTATACCTTTAGCAGCACTCAGCTAGGGGGAGCAGTACTGACTATACCTTTAGCAGCACTCAGCTAGGGGGAGCAGTACTGACTATACCTTTAGCAGCACTCAGCTAGGGGGAGCAGTACTGACTATACCTTTAGCAGCACTCAGCTAGGGGAAGCAGTACTGACTATACCTTTAGCAGTACTGACTATACCTTTAGCAGTACTGACTATACCTTTAGCAGCACTCAGCTAGGGGCAGCAGTACTGACTATACCTTCAGCAGTTCTGAATATACCTTTAGCAGCACTCAGCTAGGGGGAGCAGTACTGACTATACCTTTAGCAGCACTCAGCTAGGGGGAGCTGTACTGACTATACCTTTAGCAGTACTGACTAGACCTTTAGCAGCACTCAGCTAGGGGCAGCACTACTGACTATACGTTCAGCAGCACTCAGCTAGTGGCAGCAGTACTGACTATGCATTTAGCAGCACTCAGCTGAGAGTCTCCTGCGGCCAACAGTAACAGCAGCAGAGTGAGTTATGGCCAGTCATTGGAGAACTGGGGGGGGGGGTCAGAGGACAGAGGTGAGGTGATGAAACATCTCCCATAAGTGCAGAGTGTGTGTATTATGTTTGTGTGTGAAATACAGTGTGTGTGTGTAGTACTCCATCGATGAGTGTGTGAAAAGTGTGTATGTGTGTGTTGGGAGACTGTTGAGAGAGAGCAAGAGAGGTTATTAATTGTCCTGAGCAGCGGCAATCGTGGCAGTTTCTAATTAGATCCCCTATCTCAGGGTAGAGATGTGAGCCAACAGGCTGGTATTACCCCCGTAACACTGAGGGTGTGTGTGTGTGTGTGTGTGTGTGTGTGTGTGTGTGTGTGTGTGTGTGTGTGTGTGTAGAAAGCAGCTGATAGCAGTCCTCTATGGAAATCAGTCCCAAACTGACCCTGGTTTAGTACACACACTATGTTTATATTGGGGAGCAGGGCAGGAGAGGACTTGGAGAAGCACTAACACTTTTATATTTACTGCTGTCAAAGGATAAAATGTCTGGCTCTTATATTATATTACTTTTTTACCTAATACTTTTCCTGCACACACTAACAGGCATCCACATTAATAAATAGGACTGTGATGTAATTGAATAACTGTGTAACTGATGGCTGTGTATGAAGGCAATCATGAAAATAAAACAAATGTTTAAAAAGGCCAAGATTAATTTTAGGATTTTTACATTTTATTAACCATATTTTTATGTAGATAAACTTTGGTATATGATATTTATTAGGATCCCCATTAGCCACTGCAAAAGTATCAGGTACTCTTCCTGGGGTCCACATGAAACAATACAGAACATTACTGGTAAAAAACACATGTAAAACATGTAAAACGTCACACATAGCTTACATATCAGTACATACACACAATATCTAGGTCTAATACATAGTACAGTGCAAATTACAATACAAGACACATAAAATGGCTATGTCTCTTCAGTCTCGTTTGACAGTAAGGTGTTTTTTTCCCCCTTCTGGTTTTAGTGCTAGCTTGAGTTACCTGGGGTGGCAGAGAGCTCTATTTAATATTGTGTGTTTCCCAGCCTCTGTTCTGGACCTGGGAACTGTGGTCCAGACCTCTGGTTGCATGTCTTGTGTTGTACCGATGAGTGTCCGTACAGTGTGGCAACTGCTTGAACAGACAGTTCGGTCCATTCAACACCTTGCACAAAGACCAATAGTGATGCAGTCAACTTTGAGCCAGGAGACTGACATGTATGTTACGGATACTTTCCCTCTGTGTACATCGAAGTGTGATACGAGCTGCTTTGTTCTGGACCAACTGCAATTCACCTATGTCCTTCTTTGCCGCACATGACTACACAGCTGGGCAGTCGTCCAGGTGCGACAAAAACAGAGCCTGTAAGACCTGTCTGGTCAACTGAGAAGTCAAGAAAGCAGAGCAACATACTGTCATGGACAGACCTCTTCCCATTTTAGCAACTATTGCGTATATATGCTTTGACCATAGAACCCTAGAAAGCTTGCTATCTAGGGTTACACCTAGCAGTTAAGTCTCCTCAACTTGCTCAATAGCCACATTATTCAATAATACATCGAAACAAGGTTTAGTGTTGAGCGAGTGATTTGTCCCAAAAATTCTGCTTTTAGTTTTAAATATTTAGCAACAGCCTATTGTTAGTTAACCACCCTAAAGCTGACTGGAGCTCTATGTTAAGTGTCTCAGTTATTTTCTTTACTGTTGCAGCCAACGTGTATACTGTTGAGTCGTCAGTGTACAGACACACAGGCTTTATTCAAGGGCAGTGAAGGTCATTTGTAAAAACAGAAAACAATAATTCCCCTAGTCGGTTTCCCTGCGGTACACCACGCTCAACCTAATTTGCATGAGAGAGTTTTCCAAATGTTTTTTTTCAGCAATAGGTTATGATCAATGACATCAAAAGCTGCACTGAAGTCTAACAACTCCCACAATCATCAGTCATTTGTGTCAGTGCCGAGCATGTTAAGCGCCCTTCCCTATAAGGACGCTGAAAGTCTGTTGTTAATTTGTTTTCTGTAAAACAACTTTGTATTTCTTCAAGCACATTTTTTATCCAAATCTTTACGAAGCACTTGTAACAAGCTGATTGGTCAGCTGTTTGAGCCATTAAAAGGGTGCTCCCTCCATGTCTGAGTTCACACACAGTCTTCTAGGTTTAAATTGAAGATGTGGCAAACAGGAGTCACAATGTATTCCCCTACCAGCAATTTACTATCCATGTTAGCAGTACAATGAGGTTTGTCCTTATTTATTGTTGGCAACAATTTTTCCATCTCGTCCAAACCCACTTTGTGGAACTTAAAACTACAGTGCTTGTCTTTCATTATTTGTTATATTATGCATGAATATGAAGGCTCAGTATTTGTTGTTTGCATGCCATACCTAAGTTTGCTAGTCTTGTCAACAAAAAAAAGTTATTAAAGTGATTGGCCATATCAAAGGGTTTTGTTATGAACAAGCCATCTGCCACAAAGAAAAATGGAGCAGAGTTTGCTTTCTTGTCTCGAATTGAATTTGAAGTACTCTAGAGCTTTTTACCATTATTCATCTTTGTTCCATAGTATAGTTTCTTATTTTTGTTTGGTTTAGTTACACGATTTCTCAATTTACTGTATGCTTGCCAGTCTGCTGTGTTGTCAAACTTATTTGCTATTCCCTTTGCCTCATCCCTCTCAGCAATACAGTTTATCAATTCAAAGTCATTAATATTTTCCGAATGCACTGTACATTATCCAACATACAGTTCATGTTGGATGTTTACATACACTTAGGTTGGAATCATTAAAACTTGTTTTTAAACCACTCCACAAATGTCTATAGTTTCGGCAAGTTGGTTAGAACATCTACTTTGTGCATGACACAAGTCATTTTTACAACGATTGTTTACAGACAAATTATTTCACTTTATCACAATTCCAGTGGGTCAGAAGTTTACATACACTAAGTTGACTGTGCCTCTAAACAGCTTGGAAAATTCCAGAAAATGATGTCCTGGCGTTAGAAGCTTCATATAGGCTAATTTACATCATTTGAGTCAATTGCGCGTGTACCTGTCGATGCATTTCAAGGCCTACCTTCAAACTCAGTGCCTCTTTTGCTTGACATCATGGGAAAATCTAAATAAATCAGCCAGGACCTCAGAAAAAAATTGTAGACCTCCACAAGTCTTGTTCATCCTTCCAAACGCCTGAAGGTACCACGTTCATCTATACAAACAATAGTAAGCAAGTATAAACACCATGGGACCACGCAGCAGTCATGCCGCTCAGGAAGGAGACGCATTCGGTCTCCTAGAGATGAATGTACTTTGGTGCAAAAAGTGCAAATCAATCCCAGAACAACAGCAAAGGACCTTGTGAAGATGCTGGGGGAAACAGGTACAAAAGTAACTATAACCGCATAACCTGAAAGGCCGCTCAGCAAGGAAGAAGCAACTGCTCCAAAACCATCATAAAAAGGCCAGACTACGGTTTGCAACTGCACATGGGGACAAAGCTCGTACTTTTTGGAGAAATGTCCTCTGGTCTGATGAAAGAAAAATAGAACTGTTTGGCAATAATGACCATCATTATGTTTGGAGGGAAAAGGAAGTCAGGAAGTTAAAGCTTGGTCGCAAATGGGTCTTCCAAATGGACAATGACGCAAGGAATTCTTCCAAAGTTGTGGCAAAATGGCTTAAGGACAACAAAGTCAAGGTATTGGAGTGGCCATCACAAAGCCCTGACCTCAATCCTATAGAAAACATGTGGGCAGAACTGAAAAAGCATGTGCGAGCAAGGAGGCCTACAAACCTGACTCAGTTACACCAGCTCTGTCAGGAGGAATGGGACAAAATTATTGTGAGAAGCTTGTGGAAGGCTACCCCGAAACATTTGACCCAAGTTAAACAATTTAAAGGCAATGCTACCAAGTACTAATTGAGTGTATGTAAACTTCTGAACCATTGGGAAAAGCTGAAATAAATCACTCTACTATTATTCTGACATTTCACATTCTTAAAATAAAGTGGTGATCCTAACTGATGAGGAATTTTTACTAGGATTAAAAAAACTGTGTTTAAATGCATTTGGCTAAAGTGTATGTAAATTTCCAACTTCAAATGTATACACTGTCGTCTAAATACTGACTTCTAGCACTTGGGTGTCTATAGCAACTTCCTAAGAGAACAGGCTTAAGGTGAGACAGATGAACCTATAGACATATTACTTCCAAATCATCTGACATGGGATCCTCTCTCAGCCTAACAGGAATATGACTCTGGACATACATGGCAACACCACCCCGATTTGTATTTCAATCTTTCCTATATATTCTATAACCATGTATAGCTACTAATGAATTATCTAAGTGTGTTTCAGAGATGGTCAGACTAAATGTTTTCTGATGTTATTAAGTTACCAATTTCATTATCCTTCTTTCTCAGGCTACATAGCAGGGAGTGTTAACTAATGATAAGTAAATCTTTCGTTAACTTAGTCTATTAGACTTTCTACTAACTTAGTCTATTAGACTTTCTACATCTCCCCTTTCCAACTTTCCTTTGATGCTCAAGCGGCTAACCTGGATGCTAAGAGGTGTAACATTATAGGCTATGGCTCTTCAATTAGAAAAAAATATATACATTTACATTTAAGTCATTTAGCAGACGCTCTTATCCAGAGCGACTTACAAATTGGTGAATTCACCTTCTGACATCCAGTGGAACAGCCACTTTACAATAGTGCATCTAAATCATTTAAGGGGGGGGGGTGAGAAGGATTACTTATCCTATCCTAGGTATTCCTTGAAGAGGTGGGGTTTCAGATGTTTGATGTGTGGACTTTCGTTTAAACAACGTACGTTTTCATTGCTTAAGAGTAAATAAATGAAATCGGTCTTCTTAAAAATTTAAAATAAAAGTTGGATATGTGACTATTTATTAATGATTCAACAGCAGTCGATAAGGTTGTTCTGGCTCTGAGGCCTACGACGCGCTATTGTTGTGTCAAATGGACAATGTGCCAATCCTCTCCAACCTGATATCAAATTAAACCATAAGGAATTGTTTCTCAAATTCTAGACTAATCCAGCTGATCAGGCCGGGTCCTGGTTAGGCTGTTTTCATGTTATCCAGAGACTCTAACTGTGCTGCTGGCAACAATTTAGTTACACTATTTTCCAGACGTTTACTGACACCGGTCGTATTCATCGGGTGTTGAGCATTCTTAAATTAAGTTATTCTGCACTCTGGTTGTTTATCCAAGATGGCGTAGCAGTCGGACGTCTGTTTGTCTTGTCCCGTGTAAATAGTTGTCTTCCTCGTTTTTTTCGTATACATTTTAATCTCACTTTCAGTCTACAAACGGAATATACTTTCCTGCAACCTTTCTCAGCCAATGTGGTACGGATCCACTATTTTTATACTTCAGCATCAGAACACCCATCAGCAGCTAGCCAGCTAACTAGCTACTAGCTAGCAGTCAGTTAGCCACTGCTAGAGGTCTTCACCATTAACTCGGACACCAACCAGCTTCAGCTCGGTCAATACCTGCCAGTCTGCACAGGACGATATCAACCTAGAGCATACAGGACTGCTTTTTCTCTACCTCATCACCAGACTCCTGCCGCAGGCTCTGGACCACTACACTGGATCATTGCAGCTAGCTGCAATCGAGTGGCTACTGCTGGCTAAAGCCTCTGTCCCGAAGCAAGCACCAATTAGCCTTGAGCTAGCCTCAAGCTAGGCCCATCACCCGGCTAGCCGAAGAGGTCTACCAGCTAATTTTGTGCTACAATACCTCTCCTGCCAATTGGCCTGGACCCACTGCCGACATGGAGCCCCGCCGATCCATCAGAAATCGATCGCCCAGAAATCTGCTCCTTTTACTCTCTGTTCCGAACGCACTAGACGACCAGTTCTTATAGCCTTTAGCCGTACCCTTATCCTACTCCTCCTTTGTTTCACTGGTGATGTAGAGGTTAACCCAGGCCCTGCAGTCCCCAGCACCACACCTATTCCCCAGTAGCTCTCATTTGTTCACTTCTGTACAACATTTTCCGACAAGATAGAACTGCCAAAGGGGGCAGAGTTGCATTCTGCTTCAGAGATTGCCTGCAGAGTTCTGTCATACAATCCAGATCTGTGTCCAAACAATTTGAGCTTCTACTTTTTGATGTATTTTTAATCCACCTTTCCAGAAACAAGTCTCTCACTGTTGCCGCTTGTGATAGACCCCCCTCAGTCCCCAGCTGTGCCCTGACACCATATGTGAATTGATTGCCCCCCATCTATCTTCAGAATTCATACTGTTAGGTGACCTAAACTGGGATATGCCTAACACCCCGGCCGTCCTACAATCTAAGCTAGATGCCCCCAATCTCACACAAATTATCAAGGAACCTACCAGGTACAACCCTAAATCCATAACATTGGGCACCCTCTTAGATATCATCCTGACCAACTTGCCAACTAAACCAACTACCAACTAAATACACCTCTGCTGTCTTCAACCAGGATCTCAGAGATCAGTGCCTCATTGCCTGCGTCCGTAATGAGTCTGCGGTCAAACGACCAACCCTCATCACTGTCAAACGCTCCCTAAAACACTTCAGCCTTTCTAATCAACCTGGCCTTGGTATCCTGGAAGGATATTGACCTCATCCCGTCAGTAGAGGATCTTTAAAAGTGCTTTCCTCACCATCTTAAATAAGCATGGCCCATTCAAAATATTTACAACTACGAACAGATAAGTCTGGGGTGAACCAAGGGCTAACTGCCCTTAAACAGCAAAAAAACATCCTGTGGCGTTCTGCATTAGCATCGAATAGCCCCCGCGACATACAACTTTTCAGGGAAGTTAGGAACCAATATACACAGTCAGTTAGGAAAGCTAACTCTTTAAAACAGAAATGTGCATCCTGCAAGACTAATTCAAAAAATGGACACTAAGGGGACACTGGAAAGTCCATGGAGATAAAGAGCGCCCAAGCTCCCTCCCCACCACCCGCTTCTTCTTCACCCAAATCCAGACAGCTGATGTTCTGAGAGAGATGCAAACTCTGGATCCCTAGTAATGTGCTGGGCAAGACAATCTGGACCCTCTCTTTCCAAAATTATCCACCGAACTGATGTAACCGCTATTACTAGCCTGTAAACCTCTATCATATCGTCTGAGATCCCCAAAGATTGGAAAGCTGCCACGGTCATCCCCCTCTTCTAAAAGGGGGAGACACTCAAGACCCAGACTGTTATAGACATATAACCATCCTGCCCTGCCTTTAAAATCTTCGAAAGCCAAGTTTAACAAACAGATCACCGACCATTTAGAATCCCACCGTACCTTCTCAACTATGCAATCTGGTTTCCGAGCTGATCATGGGTGCACCTTAGCCATGCTCAAGTTCCTAAATGATATCATAACCACCATTGATAAAAGACAGTACTATGCACCCGTCTTCTTCGACCTGGCCAAGGCTTTCGACTCTGTCAATCGCCATATTCTTATCGGCAGACTCAATAGTCTTGGTTTCTCAAATGACTGCCTCGCCTGGTTCACCAAATACTTCTCAGATAGAGTTCAGTGTGGCAAATCGGTGGGCCTGTTGTCCGGACCTCTGGCAGCCTCTATGGGGGTACCAGAGGGCTCAATTCTCGGGCTGACTCTTTTCTCTGAATATATCAATGATGTCGCTCTTACTGCTGGTGATTCTCTGATCCACCTCTACACAGACAACACTATTCTATATATATCTGGCCCTTCTTTGGACACTTAACAAACCTCCAAACGAGCTTCCATGGCCTCCAACTACTTTTAAATGCTATTAAAACTAAATGCATGCTCTTCAACCGATTGCCGCCCGCCTGACTAGCATCAGTACTCTGGACGGCTCTGACTTTGAATATGTGGACAACTACAAATCTGTTTTTTTTTGTCTGGTTAGACTGTAAACGCTCCTTCCAAAATCACATTAAGCATCTCCAATCCAAAATTAAATCTAGAATCGGCTTCCTATTTCGCAACAAAGCCTCATTCACTCATGCTGCCAAACATACCCTCGTAAAACTGACTATCCTACCGATCCTCGACTTCGGCAATGTAATTTCCAAAATAGCCTCCAACACTCTACTCAGCAAATTGGATGTAGTCTATCACACTGCCATCCGTTTTGTCACCAAAGCCCCATATACTACCCCCCACTGCGACCTGTATGCTCTCGTTAGCTGGCTCTCGCTACATATTCGTCGCCAAACCCGCTGGCTCCAGGTAATCTAAGTCTTTGCTAGGTAAAGCCCCGTCTTATCTCAGCTCACTGGTCACCATAGTATTACCCAACCGTAGCATGAGCTCCAGCAGGTATATTTCACTGGTCATCCCCAAAGCCAACAGCCTCTTTGGCCGCCTTTCCTTCCAGTTCTCTGCTGCCAATGACTGGAATGATTTTCAAAAATCACTGAAGCTGGAGACTTATATCTCCCTCTCTAACTTTAAGCCGTCATTGAAAATAAGAATTTGTTCTTAACTGACTTGCCTGGTTAAATAAAGGTAAAATATAAATATAAAAAAGCATGAGCTGTCAGAGCAGCTTACCGATCACTGTACACATCCAGTCTGTAAATAGCACACCCATATTGTTATTATTGTTATTTATCTTTTTGCTCTTTTGCACCCCAGTATCTCTACTTGCACATCATCATCTGCACATCTATAACTAGTGTTTATACTAAATTGTAATTATTTTACTTCTATTACCTATTTATTACTTTACCTCGCTAATCTTCCACATTTGCACACCCTGTACATAGATTTTTGTATTGTGTTATTGACTACGTTTGTTTATCCCATGTGTAACTCTGTGGTGTTGTTTTTGTCACACTGCTTTGCTTTATCTTGGCCAGGTCGCAGTTGTAAATGAGAACTTGTTCTCAACTGGCCTACCATGTAAAATAAAAAGGTTAAATATTTATATTAATATATATTTTTTAACTCAGACGAGAGGGTTCTGAAATCGGAGTAGATAGCCGGAGCGAATTTACGAACGCCCCCGAATAATCAAAGTCCATTGTGAACGCACAATGACTATACCACGTAGCTAAGCTAAGAATGACGTGAATAATCAAGACAATAAACGTCAGGTAGTTAGTTAGATAGCATATAGTTAATATACTGGCAAGTTCAATGTATTAGTAGCCAACTAACGTTAGGTATCTTGCTAACATACCGGTACACATGCTGCTGTAATGATATGCCATGTGGTTCGTAAGGACAGCGTAGCTAACAAATTGTCAGCCAACATAACGTGTAACGTAACTATTACATTGCTCAACATTTTCTTAACATTTGTCATAATTAGTTAAAGCAATGAATTTGTATCCGATTCCCGCATTTTCTTCAAATTTGAAAATGTTGTAAAGCAACACTCATATTCGGAAGAATTGTATTAAGGCCCTAAAAGCACGGAAATAGTGTCCACTGCTTGTATACTTTGTATTTTGGCAGATGTAGTACGACATCCGGGAACTTTTGGCATACTAACTATATCCATGGGCTCCTGAGTGGCGCAGCGGTCTAAGGCACTGCATCTCAGTGCTGGAGGCGTCGCCACAGACTCTGGTTCGATCCCGGGCTGTATCACAACCGGCCATGATTGGGAGTACCATAGGGCAGTGCACAATTGGCTCAGCGTCTTCCAGGTTAGGGTTTGGCCAGGGTAGGCCATCATTGTAAAATAAGAATTTGTTCTTAACTGACTTGACCAGTTAAATAAATACACAAACAAATATTCATACTATTAGGGTTTGGCCAGGGTAGGCCATCATTGTAAAATAAGAATTTGTTCTTAACTGACTTGACCAGTTAAATAAATACACAAACAAATATTCATACTATGACCAATAAGCATACTACATACTCAATGTGAGTCACAAATAGCATGGTTAGTAGGAGTACTCCAACAACTTCCATGTTGACAGGGCGAGCGTGACTGGGCACGCATAGAACTACCTTGGCGTCTTCTCGCAAATGTCAAATGTAGGAAAGTGCCCAGCTGGGCTTCTAAATCTTTTTTCCCTTCACCTCACGCAGAAATTCAAGGAAGTCCTTTAATTTTTTTAAACATCCATTCAAATGATAATAAATAGCTCCTCACAGTATTTGAAAACTCTTTCCAACACTATCCCCGCTCAATAATTATCGTCACTGATAAGACTGTGTATGTTGCGTGTATTTTTTAAATATTTGTCAATTTCATCTTCATACTACAGCATAACTGTCCCCTTCATTCTTCCCTTTGCAATTAATTATGTTCGGCCTACGTTCGATAAGCCTAATACGTTTTAAAGGAAAGGAGAAATATTTGTTTGTCTGACATACGCTGGTGGCTTTGATTGACGGGTGCTTAAACTGGGGTGTGCATTCGATGATGCCCTCTATGCCTATAGCCTAAGTCCATTCATAAACGCCCTAAAGTAGCCTGTCTGGACTCAATCTCTTTAATAAGATTCAAACACTTCTGTCATGATCTCATCTTGTAAAAGGCCTATTTTCAGAAGCTTAACCTAGATTTTTAATCTCATTACAACATTGTTACTTGCTACTGCCATCGAAGGACTGCAGCATCAGGATTTGTGACATTATGCGAACATTTCGGGAAATGTGAGAAAACAAATTAGACTTTGTTTGAATGGTTTTGTGCATCAAAATAGCTTCTGTATTAAAAACAATATGCAGAAAAGCCAATAGACAAGGTAGGCGTATCTTTATTTTGACTCCGTTAATGTTGTGTCAATACGAAAATGTGACAGATCCTCTCCAACCTGGCATTTCTTCATTTGTGTATTAATAAGTAATAACCTGAATAATAATATGAAATGCCATGATAATAACAAAGTGTAATGGCTGGTTTGTAATAGGTTTTATTAAAGAAACATATCCATGTAAACAAGTGTACAAACAGAATTGTTATGTCGGTAACCGTGTACATTGGCCTGGCAAATATACTATAACCTCACATTTCAAAACCCGTCACAGCCCTACTAATAAACACACATGCAAGTACAGGAGAGAAACATTGGGGAGGAGCCGAAATATTGACCCCCACTCCTACCCGTTTCCTTAACTCACTCCTCCATCCCCCCCTGGCCTCTCCTCCTGGTCCCCAGTAATAGCTTGTTACGTCACTGAGCCTGGGCCATGTAAATAAGCGGGTGAAAATTAAGTGATACACCAATAAACAGTCGCCTTCAGCACACACACGGAAGCATGCACACCAACGCAAGAGCAATAACACCAAATAATTACAACACATCTCTCACACCAAACCTTGGGAGAAATGTGGGGGCTGCTTTATGTGCTTTCAGGGTCAAGTTAATAATTCAGCTGAATGTAGGTCCTTTTATTGACATTGATATTAATAACACTTCTTAAATGTTTTAATCTTCCACTCCAACAAACACACACATATATACATATATATATATATATATATAAATATATAAATATACATAAATATATATATATACATAAATATATAAATATATATATATGCATAAATATATAAATAAATATATATACATAAATATACATATATATACATAAATATATAAATATATATATACATAAATATACACACACACACACACACACACACACACACACATACATACATACATACATACACACACATACATACATACATACATACATACATACATACATACATACATACATACATACATACATACATACATACATACATACATACATACATACATACATACATACATATATACAGTGCCTTGCGAAAGTATTCGGCCCCCTTGAACTTTGCGACCTTTTGCCACATTTCAGGCTTCAAACATAAAGACATAAAACTGTAT